>NW_024412099.1:320000-322500 GCF_016920715.1 Anopheles arabiensis | reverse complement strand
GTCATCCATCGGTCGATGATGCGAATCTGACTGGAAACGAGAATTTCAATATCATCAACACAATTACCTTCCACCAACAGTACTATATCGTCTGCATAGCCGATAATCCGTGCACCTTCCACCATTGCAACTCGTAGGACTCCGTCGTACATGAGGTTCCATAACGTTGGGCCAAGTACCGAGCCTTGAGGTACACCCGATGTGACTGCAATCTCTGCCGGTCCATCTGTGGTATCATACATCAGCACACGATTCCTAAAATAATCACCAATGATATCATAAAGATATTTAGGAGCACTTCTGTAAAGCACGGTAATCGCCAACCATGAAGCACTGTTAAAAAGCATTAGTAACATCTAATGTAACAACCGCACAATACCGTCCACTGTATCTGTTTCTACTCTAGCTACCGAAACAATGTCCACTACCCGTTGAATCGCATCAACTGTAGATCGACGACTTCTGAAACCAAATTGGTCGTCAGACAGTCCGTTGACCTCCTCGATGTGTGCATTTAGCCGTTGCACTATGATGCGTTCTAAACCTTTACCTGCCCCGTCTAGTAGACAAATGGGCGAATCTCGGAACCCGGTTCTGGTGGTTTTCGTATTAACACCAACCTCTGCCTTTTCCACTCATCGGGGAACTTCGCGTTCTCTAAACAGCCTTGGTAAACCCTGCAATGCATCGGTTGCAGTCAACATACCAACTTTCAGCGCCTCATTCGGGATACCATCTGGTCCCGGCGCCTTCTTGTTAGGTAGTCTCCTGGCAACCGCAAGAATCTCATCATTAGTTACCCTTTCAAACTCTCGTGGCTGATCGATACGATAATCAGGCCACACCGTGTTTGGGTGAGTAGGAAAAGCTCGCTCACCACTTCCCTAAACTCGTCCAATGTCATGGTTCGGGGTCCAATCGAACCCTCGGCCACTTTCTTGAACGTATGATATACTATACCAAATGATGCGTTGTTCGCTGTTCCCAGGAACTCTTTCCACTTCCTCTGTCGGGTATGCTTGATCAATCGCTTGAGGGCAGCCCCGTGCCACCTTGAACTCGTCCCTAAAAGTAGAATAGAGATCAGTATTAAAAGCTCTTTGCGCTAATCGATCGCGGTGTTTGCACTCTTGCGAAGTGCCTCAATCTCTAACGTCCACCAAAATGCACTCTTGTTAGAGTGTACTTACGTTTAGTCATCGTCGCATTGCACGCCGTGACAAGTATACGCATTAAGTCTTCGCTTGTTGTGACCTCGGTCTCAAAAGCGGCTTGCATCATAACTTCAAATATATCTTTGCTAAAATACTTGATGCTCCATCCCGTTATGGGTCGGGACAGATTACGCACGCTTTGCGTCTCAAGATCTATTCGTATTGCACGATGATCAGAGTTCATATAGCTAGATAACACCACCCACTTAAATGATCTTGCTACGGTTCGGCTCGCAAAAGTAAGATCAACTACTGACGTGTTCTGGTCCAACATGTTGGGGTGCGCCGTCGTTCAATAAAATTGCGTCAATCTGCGCAAAGGTTGATAAAACCAACTCACCTCTTCGTTTCTGGTTTCTCCACGCTCGCCAAGTTGGTTGTTCCAACTTACTGACCAAGCGTTGAAGTCCCCCGATAACGAATTTTGTGGATACCGGTTACGGCCATTACCGTGTTATCCAACATGTTCTGGAACTCTTCCATACTAAATCTAGGTGGCGCGTAAACGCTAACCACTCGCATATCACCTATGTCAACTATCATTAAACCCTTCAAAGCCTTACTGACTACCTTAACTGGTAAGTCCGCGTTAACCACTACCGCTGCTGTGTTATCGTCATTGCGTAACACTTTGACGTTGGTTGTTGCCAGATACGGATCTGCAATCAACACTATATCCGCAGATTCTTCCTAATCGTTTGCCACACTGAAATGCAGCATAATATGATTCTGGCTATGTTGTAGCAACCTAACCATTATGATCTAATCGTTCGCCTTCGGGGACACATATAACTGCCCGTTGCGTGAAGGTTCTGTGACCTCGTACCGCAATCCAAACACTTGACAGAGTTGGTACAAGCTTGCTTCTTGTGTCCACTCAAACCGCATTTCCAGCACAGATTACTTGTCTGTTCTCAATGGTAGCTCGTATGGCCTACCTTCCAACACTTATAGCATTTCTGCTCTTCCATAACCTCGCGGATATGGCATATCGACCAACCAACTTTCAGCTTTCCCAAATTCAGGAAGCTTTGAAAGTCTGGCAGCGATACGTTGATCCGTGCCCACGTACCGGCCGCGCGGCCTTTCTTCATTTTGATACGATCTATTTCTATCTCGATGTTGAGCTGTGCTTTGACAGACTCCGCAACCTCCTCTGGGTGGTGATTTCATCGAGATGCATGATCTCAATCATTTTAGAAGGAGCCATGTTCTCACTGACGCCCTTGCCCTTCACCGCTTCCTTAACCTTTGGGGCAATTGCACTAGCAGAACTACCCTGCTTA
>NW_024412099.1:297500-312500 GCF_016920715.1 Anopheles arabiensis | reverse complement strand
TTTCGTAATCACGGCGGGACACATTGAACGAGCTCTAACGGATCTCTGCACGCATGGAACATGGTGGCGGGAATCATTGCTAGAACCGAACGGCGCCTCTGCGCGATGTACAAAGCCCAACAGGAACCTCGTATCGGCTGCCGAGCCGGAGCTTGAACAACTTGGACTTTCACCTCTAATTTATATCAACTCACCACTCCCCGAGGGATCCGCAGAATTGCTTCTGGGTCCCGTATCGTTATTTGCGATTCGTGTTTGCATTACACTACATTGAACTATTCCAACTTGTTTATCCGCATGGCGAACATTTGCTGCATAGAACATTTAAGTTCCACTTCGCTCTCCCCTACGTGGGTCTGAGCTTCGCTCTCAGGAAAAAATATGCCACATTTGGTAGGGAGACCCGGTTTCATCACGCTTTGTGCCCTGCACCATATATACCCTCATAAATTTATTCATTGGATTAGATCCAAGGAACACCAGATCATGCACCACTACCCATAATAGCTCATCGAGCTTAGCGTGAATCCTTCGGGTTTCCCTAAGAAGTTCGATTGGTCTTGCAGAGTTTAAAGACAACGAAGCTTAGTTTCAAGCAATGGTTAATATACGCGTATTCAAAACCCTTAGCTGTTACAACTTTTTACTAGAAACCATCACGACGAAGTCTTTGGGTCCGTAGACCCGTGATGTACTGCTCCAGGAACGTTTTGATAGGGTGGAAGCTCAAAATCATAGGTTAAAATCATCGGCAGAGCCCACCAGACACCACTTTTGCTTCATTAGTTCGGACTATAGGCATACGACGATTTTTATCGCGGAGGGACGTATGACCCAAACGGGGCTTAATGACCCACTGCCACTGCAAACCATGCTCCTACGACTAAATAGAGGTAAAACTACGATTTGGTGCAATCTTCATGTTTGACCTCGTAGCAAGGTACCCTCCCTATAGTAGGCAATGAGCAAATGATCATAATCCCAGGAGGGCAAAAATGGGAACCCGAAAGGAAAGCGCTGTTGGCGCGCCTAAGCTACTGGCCCGTAGAGTAAAATGGTACCCCCAACAAAGTTGTCGATTGACATTCTGATTGCACTTTTCATCATCTAGGTGCGTTCCTTACACGTTTTGAGGTGTTTTAGCGAAAACATGTTTTGAGCCACACGAGCTCTCCGGCCCGTTCGGTGCACATTTTTGAAAAAGCTAGGAGCTGCCCCTAGGTTCGGGGTGTCACAAAATATTGAAAAGTGGTCAAAAACCGCTATCCAGAATCGGATGTAGAATCATTAGACGAACTTAAAATTGTTCTACGACCAATGTCTGCGACGTTTAGTATTCAAGATATGGCCCGCCCTAGGTCTGACCTGGCATTTTCGTGAAAATTTAAAGCATGGCCATAGGGACGGGTAAAATAGCTATTTTGAAGCAAAACCACCTCACTTTAAATGGCCATAACTTTTGAAAACAAGAGCTAGGGTGCGTTCTCGACACGTTTTGAGGTGTTTTAGCGAAAACATGTTTTGAGCCACACGAGCTCTCCGGCCCGTTCGGTGCACATTTTTGAAAAAGCTAGGAGCTGCCCCTAGGTTCGGGGTGTCACAAAATATTGAAAAGTGGTCAAAAAACCGCTATCCAGAATCGGATGTAGAATCATTAGACGAACTTAAAATTGTTCTACGACCAATGTCTGCGACGTTTAGTATTCAAGATATGGCCCGCCCTAGGTCTGACCTGGCATTTTCGTGAAAATTTAAAGCATGGCCATAGGGACGGGTAAAATAGCTATTTTGAAGCAAAACCACCTCACTTTAAATGGCCATAACTTTTGAAAAACAAGAGCTAGGGTGCGTTCTCGACACGTTTTGAGGTGTTTTAGCGAAAACATGTTTTGAGCCACACGAGCTCTCCGGCCCGATCGGTGCACATTTTGAAAAAGCTAGGAGCTGCCCCTAGGTTCGGGGTGTCACAAAATATTGAAAAGTGGTCAAAAAACCGCTATCCAGAATCGGATGTAGAATCATTAGACGAACTTAAAATTGTTCTACAACCCCCCAGTCCGACGCCTCGTATTCGAGATATAGCACTTTGTAGGTCTGACCGAGCAATTTTGTACTGAAATGTATGGCGGACATGTTATTCATTAAACAACATTAACTTGCATCGTGCCCTACTTCATCGGCACAGCTACTATCGACTATCTATTGTTGAAATGGATTGAGTTTGACCATTTTAGCTCTTTTCTTATGCCGTGCACCAACAGTGTGTACCGATCAGGGAAAGTACACTACTTACGCGTTCATGGATGTATATGTTGGTACAAGTTGCCGGTCGGAATAGCAGTGCACCAAAACTGTGTACCGATCAGGGAAAGTACAAGACGGAGGGCGCAGCCCGAGCGTACGCGTTCATAGATGTCCATGTTGGTACAACCTACATGTACGTACCTTGTTTTTGCATCAAAAGTTCCAATAAAGTGTTTGTATGCTTAAAATGCTTATCTCAACCGGTCACCTTTTGGCCTGCCCTTTATAGACAGAAACCTAGAACGATACTCGCGATGTTTGTGTTTTTCCATTCGCCCGGGACGACGAATGAGCTCTGTGCACATCGTGCAGAAAACTGTCTCCTCCTCGTATGTTTTTGTCCCTCCACGCATATAATCACCCACATTTGTGTTCAACACGGACGGCGCAGCCCGAGCGAACGCGTTAATGTTTATGTTTGTGCACACTAAAGTTACAATCCTAGGATTTGGTTATTGCGTCGCAGTGCCCGACCGTCGCGGACACCATTCTTGGACAAAAGTCCAAGTACGTAGAGTACATTCCCTAGGTATGTGCCCGTTCGTGACTTTCGTTGCGTGCTTACAGACACGCTTGGGTATGTTTACCATACAAGGTTTACTAGGAAAACCTGGGAAGGACGCTTGCCCTCCCGTCGCGGACACCATTCTTGGAAAGAAGTCCTGGTACTTAGCGTTCTTTAATGTACTTGATCAGTTTGTATTGCAATTTGCTTTGTGCAATTGACTTTTGCTAATGCTCACTAAGGGGTGTTCGTTTGCGATGTGTATGATAAGCAACTGTCTATTCTAACCAGCAGTTAAATCAACACTTTTCACCCAAATCATAGGAACGTAGAGTACTTTCCTGATCGGTACACAATTTTGGTGCACCTCTAACTTCGCCAGCACTTTATCGTTACGTTTTGTGCACAACCTTGGGACATGGTGTAAGTTTCATCATTGTTATGTTTGATTCGGTTTATTATGATTGAAAAATACGCTACGTCCCAGAAATCTGAACTCGAATACTTTTGCCACGTTGCGCAAAAGCTACTGAGCAACTCCTAGCCGTTTACCGATTTAAAATTTAATTTTCGTTGTTAGTTTTAAAAATACGCTAAGTCCCAAAAATCTGAACTCGAATACTTTTTCTATGTGCCGCCAAAAGCTACTGAGCAACGCCTAGGTTGGTACATTTTTGGTACATGGAGTGTATGCGTGCAGGCGTACTGCCGTGCTGGACCGGAAAATCGCACTTGCTACTAGAACGTAGAGTAATTCCCCTAGATAGGTGCTTTTGCATGCCTCTGTTCGACGTCCATGCAACTTGGAACGTGCGACACACGTAGCTAGGCTTCCATACATATTCCCTAGGGTAGCACCAAATTGCACACTTTCAGGGGTATATTTTGGTACGGTGTACTGTGCATGGTACAAGTATCATTAGCTCGTGCAATTTATTTTGCATCAAGTTGCGATTGCTGGTGCGTCGAGATAGGAGTGTTTCGCGACTTTTGCCAAGCTTTGGTGCCATTTTGTGAATAATTAATGTTCTAGCCACAATAAACGTGCACATAATGCCAATAACGAAAACGCCATTTTCAAGGGACTTCCAGTCAAAATGTTTGCAATCAGCGCTTTCCTGTCGAGTTCAGGATTTGGGACTGAGCGTTTTTTTCACGATCCAATCAAACGACCAGTTCGTGAATAAACAATTCATACAACAGTGCATCCCTTCAAAGTAGAAAAGCCGAATGCTAGGGAGCTCCAGTCAAAACGTTGTCATTGGCGCTTTCTTCTCGAGTTCAGGATTTGGGACTTATGTTTTTTCACGATCCAGCCAAAAGACCAGATCGTGAAATAAACAGATTAATACAACTGTACTAGTACATCCCTTCAACTGAAGCAAGCGCACCATACATGACCCGTACGCTAATCATCCAAGCACATGACACGTCAACTAAGTCAACACATGATACAACTTGGAAAACTAACGGGTAAGTAGGTCATCTCGTACACGACGACACACCGACCAAACCAGGTCAACACGTCACATGCACAAGACATCCTACTACCAAGGCCGACCACCTCGACACACGACCTGTTAACCGAACATGGTCAACACCATCATGTGCAAGGCAACCGGGCCAAACGGGTCAACTTATACAACTTGTAACGAGCATGTGTAAGCTTACTGGTGTGGTCCGCACGGTCCTCACATCAAGACAATCAAGTCGAGAACGAGGCACGCCGACAAGCTCATTAGTGTTAAGTGTCCTTCTCCATCCCATGTCAAGTCACTCGTCTGACACGGAAGTAGCCAACTCTTGTCCACTAGTATAAAGGAACGGTCTCCAGACCAGGTCAAGTCACTCGTCTGACAAGGAAGGAGCACGCACCAAGCTTCACCAGAGCACGGTACCACGGTCCCCAGACCAAGATGGTTAGTTACGCCAACGAGGAAGGGGCACGCGTTCCCTTGCTACACTCAACTTAGTACACTCATGCTCTCACAAGAGTATCCCCTGTGTCGACGTGGTCCCCAGACCAAGACGAGCTTGCGCACATCGAGGAAGGGGCACACGGACAAACCACCAAGCATGGGTCGCCTGAGAGGATCGATGCGAACGCATCTCTACAACTCGCAGCTCCCAGCCTGAAGTCCCGTCGTTTGCGGGCGGTTGATAGGTGTCGAAACTAGGTATATCCACGTTGGGCAGAGCTCAAGCCAACGGCGTTCCCAGTTACGGTACTAACACGTGCAGCGAACTCCACTCATTGCGGCCTAGGTATAGCGGGATGAGACGCCGGGCTGCAGACGCAGACTCCAACGGATCTCAGAGGGTTGTTAGGCCCGCTAGCTTCCGAACACCTAATGGGTTTGAGAAGCGCTATCAGCTCGGATTGGCTACGACCTTAGAGGCGTTCAGGCATAATCCAGCGGACGTAGCGTCATACCAAAGTCCGGTCGGACTAGTATTGAGCCAGTGGTCCGTACCTGTGGTTCCTCTCGTACTGCACAGGAATTCCGTTAAGATAGCGACTATAAGCACACACCAGTAGGGTAAACTAACCTGTCTCACGACGGTCTAAACCCAGCTCACGTTCCCTTGAAAGGGTGAACAATCCTACGCTTGGTGAATTTTGCTTCACAATGATAGGAAGAGCCGACATCGAAGGATCAAAAAGCCACGTCGCTATGAACGCTTGGCGGCCACAAGCCAGTTATCCCTGTAGTGAGTGTTCAACGAGTAGCCGTCGGGTACAGACGTATGTAAACACGCTCCGACAAAGTGTGCAAAAAAAGTTCAAAAAGGGTCGAAAAAGCGGGCAGCGCAATTTGGACGTGAAAAAGTGCCGGAAAAAATTCGGGATTGGTGCGGATCCATTCCCCACGTGAGCGACGCACCTCTCGTAATTTTTCGCCACCCGCCACCCCTCCCCCAGCCACCAGGGGGTCAAAGTCGGACCATAGTGGAAAACCAGCGTGGAAGAAGGATTCTACAGCAGCGATTGAGCGGCAGAACACCAGCTAGACGGCGCTGCATACTTGGGGTCATCTCGACCCCCGGGGTCAACCGACCCCCGGGGTCACATCGACCCCAGGGTTATTTAACCCACCAACCTGAAAGTCGGCAAAGATGATGGCATCATCCGGGATGTCAACGCGCGCGAGTGCGAGGTCAGTCTCTGTGGACTGCCGTAGCAGCTTGGCATCTGGCTCGAAGCTGTTTGTGACCGAGCCTCGAGTGGCGCTGCCTAGGGTCAGTGTCACAGGCAACAACAAGCCCGCCGTGGCATCCAAGGCCGCCACGGCCACACCGGAGCTCGAGTTGCTTAAGGCAACAATCCAACGACTAGAGGAGCAGAATGCAGAAATGAAGGAGCAAATGCTCGCCTCTCCGAGCAGATAACTGGCATGTGCCAACTGCTACAAGAGGAAAAGGAGGAGGCAAAACGACGAGAGGAGAAGTTGGAGGCACAGATGGAGAAGCTCGCCGCCGCACATCAGCGCGACCGAGACGTGCTCAACTCTCTTCTGGCAGCAAAGGTTGCCGGCGGACAACCGTCAGCTAGTCCGCGCCAACCTCCGACTCCCGCTGCCGCGCCGACCCTCTGCGCCGCAGCTGCAGCAACAACAACAGCAGCAGCGGAACCAGCACGAGCAGGAGCAGCCCCGCGCGTCGACGTCGCGCGCAGTCATGCCGCCGCGCAGCGAGGCATCGACAGCCGTCCGCGTAGACGTTGTGCCGGAACTCACCTTTAGTGAGGTCGTGCGGCGTAGATATCGCGGAAAAGCTACGGGTAAGCCACGCTCCCAGCAGCAGCAGCAACAGCAACAGCAGCAGCAGCAGCAGCAGCAGCAGCGTCAGCCACAGCGACAGGCGGTCGCCGGCTCGCAGCAGCAGCAGCAGGAGCGTATGCAGCAGCAACATCAGCAACATCGTAAGCGAAAGCCGAGGCCCGACATCATCGAGGTGTCTCCCAGTGAAGGCGAAACCTGGGATGGCATCTACGAGAAGGTGCGCATAGCCATTCGTCTGGACGCGGCTCACAGCGAAATGAAAGGGCATATTAAGCAGGGCCGCCGAACTCATGCCAGGCTGCTACGTATGGAGCTGAGCAAGACGGCAAACGCTCCGCTTATGCTGGAAGGCGTCCGCAAAATCATCGGCGACGCAGGCGTCAGTCGGCTTGTCACAGAAATGGGTGAGCTGCTGGTAGTCGATATCGATCCCCTTGCTACGGAGGAAGATATCATTGCTGCCCTCGATGCTAAGATTGGCGCAAGTGCTGGAGTTGTTTCTGCCAGCATTTGGGAACTACCGGATGGTTCGAAGCGAGCACGCATCCGGCTACCTGTGAAGTCGGCTCGGCAGTTGGAAGGACTTAAACTGTTCCTGTGCGACTGTGTGAGCAAGGTTCGAGCAGCCCCACCAACGCCTCCAGAGCGACAGCGCTGTTTCCGCTGTCTGGAGATGGGCCACATCGCCTCGAACTGCCGTTCCACCGCAGATCGACAGAATCTGTGCATCCGCTGTGGGCTTACCGGACACAAAGCACGATCCTGCCAGAATGAGGCAAAGTGCGCACTGTGCGGTGGCGCTCACCACATAGGCCACAGCGAATGTGCCCGTTCGGCCCAACGATGTTCCCGGCCCTGAAAGTTCTGCAGGCGAACCTGGGCCATGGCCGTGATGCCCAGAACCTGGTGCTGCAAGCTGCCAGAGAGGAGAAAGCAGACGTG
Organism: Anopheles arabiensis; assembly: GCF_016920715.1. Lineage (NCBI taxonomy): Eukaryota > Metazoa > Arthropoda > Insecta > Diptera > Culicidae > Anopheles > Anopheles arabiensis. Next base: position 304,967 of record NW_024412099.1, on the reverse strand, counting down.
CTCATTCTCTCTGATGTTCTGCGCCCACCTGAAAACAACGGCCGGTGGGCATTCAGCAGCTGCAAGGCGGTAGCGGTGGTAGCTGTCGGTGAGCTACCAATACAGCGGGTGTGGTGCAGTGAAGCTCAGGGGTTGGTTGCAGCGCAGATCGGCGGAGTGGTTTTCATCAGCTGCTATGCTCCACCAAGCCTTAACCTCGCAGAGTTCGAGCGCTTCTTGGAAGCAATAGAACTCGAAGGCTTCTCCCACCCTCAAGTCGTCGTCGCCGGCGATTTTAACGCCAGACATGAGGAGTGGGGCAGCCCGAGGACTTGCGACCGCGGGGAAGAGCTGCACGGAATGGTGGAGCAGCTTGGCCTAATCGTGATTAATCAAGGTCGGGAATACACGTTTGATGGCAACGGGGTGGCTCTCCCGAGTATAGTGGATGTGGCATTCGCGAGCCCGTCGATCGCTCGCCCAGATACGTGGATCGTGAGTACACGCTACACCGCATCAGACCACCGCTATGTCCTCTACACCGTGGGAGGAACACCAGCATCGCCCGAGCAACTGCAGGACCAGCAGCAGCCAGCGCAACAGTCCTCTGCGCAGCAGCAGCAGTCACTTCAGCAGCAGCAGCAGCAACAGCAGCCATCGCAACAGCAGCAGCAGCAACATCAGCGGCAACCGTCATCGCGGCAGGGTGCTTCCGCTAGCCAGAGGCGTGTGCGTCACGCTGGCCGTAGATGGAAGACCTCGCAGTTTTCTCCTTCCTCATTCCTCGAGGCGCTGTTCGCTGCGGACTTTGTCCAACGCGCATCGACCCAGGAGGGTATGATCGCAGCCATGCTCAAGGCTTGCGACGAGACGATGCAACGGGTTACCCGAGTGCACCAAGACCCGCATCGGAACATCTTTTGGTGGTCTCCCTCCTGGCTCGACTGAGGAACAATTGCGAGGTTGCCCGTGACCGATTGCTGCAGACGGCTGACTTGGAGGAGCGCAGCATAGCAGCAGCGAGCACAGGACAGCAAGGGCGGAGCTCAGCCGAGCAATTCGAGCTAGCAAGCGGAACTTGTTCCAGGAGCTGATCGAAATTGCAGAAGAGAATGCGTTCGGGGCAGGATACCGTGTCGTTATGTCTCGGCTCCGGGGCAGTCGGATGCCGTCCGAAGCGGACCGGGGCGTCCTCGAACGTATTGTATCCGACCTCTTCCCTGAGCATCCGCCCTGCGACTGGTCGCGGCTGAGCAACGTTGGAAGCGTCGAGGAGCAACAACAACGGCGGGAATTGCACCGGTAACGGACGACGAGCTGCTGCTCATCGCGAGCCAGATGGCAAATCACAAAGCACCAGGGCTCGATGGCATCCCGAATGCGGCAGTGAAGACGGCCATCATGTTGTTCCCGGAGGTCTTCCGGGTCCTGTACCAGGACTGCCTCAACCGCGCTTCGTTTCCGGCGCAGTGGAAGAGGCAACGACTGGTGTTGCTGCCGAAGCAGGGGAAGCCTCCGGAGAGCAGCTCGTACCGACCCCTCTGCATGCTCGACGCACTGGGGAAGGTACTTGAGCGCCTCATCCTGAATCGCCTCAATGAACATCTCGAGAGCCGTCTTCACCCCGACTGTCGGACCGGCAGTTCGGATTTCGTCGAGGGCGGTCGACAGTGAGCGCCATCCAGCGGGTTGTTGAGGCCGGCCGTACCGCCATGTCGTTCCGGCGAACGAACGGCCGGGATAACCGTTTCTTGCTTGTGGTGGCGTTGGACGTGAAGAACGCCTTCAACACGGCCAACTGGCAATCCATTGCCAGCGCCCTTCAGGCAAAGGTGTTCCCGTCGGCCTCCAACGGATGCTTCGAAGCTACTTCGAGGATCGTGTGCTGTACTTTGACACGAGCGAAGGCCCCGTCGTACGGCATGTAACCGCCGGTGTTCCTCAGGGGTCCATCCTGGGCCCAACTCTGTGGAACATCATGTATGACGGATGCCGCTACCTCCCGACGTCGAAGTCATCGGATACGCGGACGATCTGGCGCTGTTGGTACCTGCTACCACCACGGACGAGGTTCGCGCGAGAGCAGAGGAGGCCGTTGACCAGGTCCAACGTTGGATGCAACAGCACGGTCTGGAGCTGGCCCCAGCCAAGACTGAAGCCGTCCTGATCTCAAGCAAGAAGACTCCGCCGCAGGTGACATTTCGCGTCGGTGACGTGGAAGTCCAGTCTTCTAGGAGCATCAGGTACTTGGGCGTGCAGCTCCAAGATCACCTGAAATGGCGAGATCACGTCACGAAAGTCTCCGAAAAGGCGTCGCGTGTGGTGGCAGCTGTAACGCGCCTCATGCAGAATCACAGCGGCCCCAGGACGGCCAAGTCAAGGCTGCTGGCGTGTGGCAGAATCGGTGTTGCGGTATGCTGCTCCCGTCTGGGCTGAGGCAACTCAGGTGCGAGAGTGCCGACGGATGCTGCAACGAGTTCAGCGAAAGCAGCCATCAGGGTGGCACGGGCATTCCGTACCGTCAGGTATGAGACGGCCACCCTACTCGCTGGACTCGTACCGATATGCCACCTCATCAACGAGGATGCTCGGGTTCACCAACAACTCCTTGCTCCAGACCGTGCTGCAACGAGGGAGGACATCCGGGCGACGGAGCGGCAGAACACCATCGACTGCTGGCAGGAGGAATGGGATGCCGACGCACTGCAACAGGATGCTAGCCGGCACACGCGGTGGACGCACCGTGTAATTCCATCGGTCGGCGACTGGCAGTCTAGGAAACATGGAGATATGACTTTCCATCTGGCACAGGTCTTGTCCGGACACGGATTTTTCCGTGACTACTTGTGCCACAATGGATTCACGTCGTCCCCAGACTGCCAGTTGTGCGTCGGCGTCCCAGAGACGGCGGAGCACGCCTTCTTCGAGTGCCCACGCTTTGCGGCAGTTCGACAGGAGCTACTCGGCGAGGGAGGTCCAGACCCTGTCTGTCCGGACACCCTCCAGCGGCACTTGTTGCGCGACGCCGATAGCTGGAGTCGTATTTGCGAAGCCGCGAAGCGAATAACGGCCCAACTGCAGCGAGCGTGGGACGAGGAGCGGGCAGCATTGGCTGTTAACGTCATCGAGCGTCAGGACGAAGACGCAGCAGAGCTGGAGGCCCAACGCGCGGAAGTGCGGCGGGCCCGTAACGAGCGACGCAACGCCAACCGGCGAGCAGCAACAGCACGCCGGCGGGAAGAACGTCGAGCTGGACTTCCCCAACCCCACCAGCTTCACCACGGACCGCTCAGCGACGTGCAGCGCTTCGTGAGCGTCAAGCGCGGTTCAGGGAGAGGAGACGAAACCGTCGTCTTCTCGGGATGTCCGGCCAGGCGATAAACAATGACGATGACGGCCGAGAACGCGCGGATTTTGCAGCCGGACCATCTGGTATGCGCAACCGCGCAATCGACGAGGAAAACGAGGCCACGGACGGTGGCCTGAACGCCGCGGAAGAAGCCGCCGTGGTCGAGGCAGAAGTTGCCTCCCGCTAGGCGTGGTATGCACGTAAAAACAGCGACGCATCGAGCGTGAAAAAGCGCCCTATTTAGGGAATGAGTGAATTTTTCGGTTGAATTTAGAAATAGAAATAAAACATGGAAGGTGCTTTTCGCACGGACAAAAGGTTGGCCATTAAGCCATGAAACCCCTGCAGGGTAAGCCCTCGCGGGTAAAATGTAGGGGAGCGGGAGGGTTTAATTTTGAAACAAAATAAAACCCGTTTAAAAAAAAAAAAAGCCAGTTATCCCTGTGGTAACTTTTCTGACACCTCTTGCTAAAAACTCGTTATAACCAAAAGGATCGTAAGGCCAAGCTTTCGCTGTCCCGAAGTGTACTGAACGTTGGGATCAAGCCAGCTTTTGTCCTTATGCTCAGCGTGTGGTTTCTGTCCACACTGAGCTGACCTTTGGACACCTCCGTTATCGTTTTGGAGATGTACCGCCCCAGTCAAACTCCGCACCTGGCACTGTCCATGACGTGGACCGAAAGGACCTGTCCAGGAGTCTTCGAGCCGGGCGGCGCGCGGAACCGGGGCAAACGTGACATCATAAACGATCGACCGCGCAGAAGCAGTGCACCACGAATGCACCGACGTACGCAAGCTTGTACCCTTGCGGGCCACGGCTCACGGTCGGACAAGCGGGTAACACGCTACACACGACGATGCTACGATGCAGTCTCCCCGGCGGCACCACCCAGCGACACACTGGACGCTGAGCGAGAAACACGGCGCATTGGGCGCGCGCAGGCGAACCGCCGCCACAGCCCCCGGAGGAGGTGCGCGCACGATCCGGACCTGGGGCCCGCGCTTGTTCCACCCAATCATGTAAGTAAGGCAACAGTAAGAGTGGTGGTATCTCAGAGGCGAGCTCCACGAGGAAGCCCTCCCACCTATGCTGCACCTCCTATATCGCCTTACAATGCCAGACTAGAGTCAAGCTCAACAGGGTCTTTCTTTCCCGCTAGTGCATCCAAGCCCGTTCCCTTGGCTGTGGTTTCGCTAGATAGTAGATAGGGACAGAGGGAATCTCGTTAATCCATTCATGCGCGTCACTAATTAGATGACGAGGCATTTGGCTACCTTTTTTTTTTTTTTTTTGTTATCGAAGGGGAAATCTTGCATAAGACACCTGGGTGATCAACCCCGGTAGTGTGAGATTCTTACTCACTAAAACCCCTCCGTGCCTTCAACCGGCCCCGAGTGGATCACCCGTTAGGGTATCGACGTCACTCGGGCGGTGGATGTCCATCATCCCAGGCAACGAATGGCTTCCAACAGTGGTGATTAGCCACTGTCTAGCCCTCGGCGATGAAGCTACGATGAACTACGATGAATCCTTGTCGTTACTCGTCGTCACTGTCGCTGCTCTGCAAGGCCAACTGGATGTTGGCGAGCAAAGCACGTCGTTCGCCTCGTTCGATGACGTGTCTTCGATGTTGTTGTCGAATCATAATCGCCCGTACTGCTTGATGAACCATGCTCCAGTTATATCTGTTAGCAGACATAACTCCGATGATGTTCTCCGGCGTTAACTCCTCGTCGACTTGATGCTGAAGTCTGATGATTAATTCACGATGACGTACACAATGGAATATCGTGTGTTCGGCGTCCTCAGGTTCCTCGCACGCATCACATAGCGGCGAACCCGTTAACTGCATCCGATGAAGCTGGTAGGCGTAGAAGCCATGGCTGGAAAGAAACTGAGAAAGAAAGAAATCTACACCACCAAATCTTCTACTTATCCATCTGTTGACGTCGGGTATGAGACGGTATGTCCACCGACCGTGAACACTCTCATCCCATTCTCGTTGCCATCGTTCCATAGTTGTGACACGTTCCATGTTACGTGCAACCGATCCGGCGATGTTCTCTGCTCGTCTCCGATGAAAAGTCCTGGAGTCCTCGTCCAGGAGGAGATGAAGCGGGATCATTCCCGCAAGCACGCAGACTGCATCATGAGAAGTTGTCCTGAAAGAAGAGATAACTCGCTGGACTACTGGCCGGTAAAACCGTCGTAGCCATTGTCTACGGTTAGCAAATCTAAGGGTATGACACCAAATGGGCGAGGCATACCGGACCTTCGCCACAACAGTAAGAGCAATTGCTCGCCTAGCATTACTACTCGGACCTGCCTTATTAGGCATCATCCTTACCAAGGTGGTCCATAGCTTCGTCGCTCTCTCCACCGCATACCTGATGTGTGAAGTGTAATCGAGGCGGTCATCTAGGACCATCCCCAAGTACTTTAAGCTGCGCGACGAATGTACTACGTGATCACCTACCCTGATAGCCCCATGCTGTATCCTCTGATGGGAACTGACCATAATAAACTCGGTCTTAGTCGGGGCTATCTTTAATCCGTTGTCGGTCATCCATCGGTCGATGATGCGAATCTGACTGGAAACGAGAATTTCAATATCATCAACACAATTACCTTCCACCAACAGTACTATATCGTCTGCATAGCCGATAATCCGTGCACCTTCCACCATTGCAACTCGTAGGACTCCGTCGTACATGAGGTTCCATAACGTTGGGCCAAGTACCGAGCCTTGAGGTACACCCGATGTGACTGCAATCTCTGCCGGTCCATCTGTGGTATCATACATCAGCACACGATTCCTAAAATAATCACCAATGATATCATAAAGATATTTAGGAGTGTTAATTCTCTGTAAAGCATTTGCAATCGCCAACCATGAAGCACTGTTAAAAGCATTAGTAACATCTAATGTAACAACCGCACAATACCGTCCACTGTATCTGTTTCTACTTCTAGCTACCGAAACAATGTCCACTACCCGTTGAATCGCATCAACTGTAGATCGACGACTTCTGAAACCAAATTGGTCGTCAGACAGTCCGTTGACCTCCTCGATGTGTGCATTTAGCCGTTGCACTATGATGCGTTCTAAACCTTTACCTGCCCCGTCTAGTAGACAAATGGGGCGAACTGAACCCGGTTCCCCTGGTGGTTTGTTCGGCTTCGGTATTAACACCAACCTCTGCCTTTTCCACTCATCGGGGAACTTCGCGTTCTCTAAACAGCCTTGGTAAACCCTGCAAAATGCATCGGTTGCAGTCAACATACCAACTTTCAGCGCCTCATTCGGGATACCATCTGGTCCCGGCGCCTTCTTGTTAGGTAGTCTCCTGGCAACCGCAAGAATCTCATCATTAGTTACCCTTTCAAACTCTCGTGGCTGATCGATACGATAATCAGGCCACACCGTGTTTGGGTGAGTAGGAAAAGCTCGCTCACCACTTCCCTAAACTCGTCCAATGTCATGGTTCGGGGTCCAATCGAACCTCGGCCACTTTCTTGAACGTATGATATACTATACCAAATGATGCGTTGTTCGCTGTTCCCAGGAACTCTTTCCACTTCCTCTGTCGGGTATGCTTGATCAATCGCTTGAGGGCATTCCGTGCCACCTTGAACTCGTCCCTAAAAGTAGAATAGAGATCAGTATTAAAAGCTCTTTGCGCTAATCGATCGCGGTGTTTGCACTCTTTGCGAAGTGCCTCAATCTCTAACGTCCACCAAAATGCACTCTTGTTAGGAGTGTACCTCTTACGTTTAGTCATCGTCGCATTGCACGCCGTGACAAGTATACGCATTAAGTCTTCGCTTGTTGTGACCTCGGTCTCAAAAGCGGCTTGCATCATAACTTCAAATATATCTTTGCTAAAATACTTGATGCTCCATCCCGTTATGGGTCGGGACAGATTACGCACGCTTTGCGTCTCAAGATCTATTCGTATTGCACGATGATCAGAGTTCATATAGCTAGATAACACCACCCACTTAAATGATCTTGCTACGGTTCGGCTCGCAAAAGTAAGATCAACTACTGACGTGCGCCCTGGTCCAACATAAGTTGGGGTGCTGCCGTCGTTCAATAAAATTGCGTCAATCTGCGCAAAGGTTGATAAAACCAACT
>NW_024412099.1:277500-287500 GCF_016920715.1 Anopheles arabiensis | reverse complement strand
AGCTAGGGTGCGTTCTCGACACGTTTTGAGGTGTTTTAGCGAAAACATGTTTTGAGCCACACGAGCTCTCCGGCCCGTTCGGTGCACATTTTTGAAAAAGCTAGGAGCTGCCCCTAGGTTCGGGGTGTCACAAAATATTGAAAAGTGGTCAAAAACCGCTATCCAGAATCGGATGTAGAATCATTAGACGAACTTAAAATTGTTCTACGACCAATGTCTGCGACGTTTAGTATTCGAAGATATGGCCCGCCCTAGGTCTGACCTGGCATTTTCGTGAAAATTTAAAGCATGGCCATAGGGACGGGTAAAATAGCTATTTTGAAGCAAAAACCACCTCACTTTAAATGGCCATAACTTTTGAAAAACAAGAGCTAGGGTGCGTTCCTTACACGTTTTGAGGTGTTTTAGCGAAAAACATGTTTTGAGCCACACGAGCTCTCCGGCCCGTTCGGTGCACATTTTTGAAAAAGCTAGGAGCTGCCCCTAGGTTCGGGGTGTCACAAAATATTGATAAGTGGTCAAAAACCGCTATCCAGAATCGGATGTAGAATCATTAGACGAACTTAAAATTGTTCTACGACCAATGTCTGCGACGTTTAGTATTCAAGATATGGCCCGGCCTAGGTCTGACCTTGCATTTTCGTGAAAATTTAAAGCATGGCCATAGGGACGGGTAAAATAGCTATTTTGGAAGCAAAAACCACCCTCACTTTAAATGGCCATAACTTTTGAAAAACAAGAGCTAGGGTGCGTTCCTTACACGTTTTGAGGTGTTTTAGCGAAAAACATGTTTTGAGCCACACGAGCTCTCCGGCCCGTTCGGTGCACATTTTTGAAAAAGCTAGGAGCTGCCCCTAGGTTCGGGGTGTCACAAAATATTGATAAGTGGTCAAAAACCGCTATCCAGAATCGGATGTAGAATCATTAGACGAACTTAAAATTGTTCTACGACCAATGTCTGCGACGTTTAGTATTCAAGATATGGCCCGGCCTAGGTCTGACCTTGCATTTTCGTGAAAATTTAAAGCATGGCCATAGGGACGGGTAAAATAGCTATTTTGAAGCAAAACCACCTCACTTTAAATGGCCATAACTTTTGAAAAACAAGAGCTAGGGTGCGTTCCTTACACGTTTTGAGGTGTTTTAGCGAAAAACATGTTTTGAGCCACACGAGCTCTCCGGCCCGTTCGGTGCACATTTTTGAAAAAGCTAGGAGCTGCCCCTAGGTTCGGGGTGTCACAAAATATTGAAAAGTGGTCAAAAACCGCTATCCAGAATCGGATGTAGAATCATTAGACGAACTTAAAATTGTTCTACAACCCCCAGTCCGACGCCTCGTATTCGAGATATAGCACTTTGTAGGTCTGACCGAGCAAATTTGTACTGAAATGTATGGCGGACATGTTATTCATTAAACAACATTAACTTGCATCGTGCCCTACTTCATCGGCACAGCTACTATCGACTATCTATTGTTGAAATGGATTGAGTTTGACCATTTTAGCTCTTTTCTTATGCCGTGCACCAACAGTGTGTACCGATCAGGGAAAGTACACTACTTACGCGTTCATGGATGTATATGTTGGTACAAGTTGCCGGTCGGAATAGCAGTGCACCAAAACTGTGTACCGATCAGGAAAGTACAAGACGGAGGGCGCAGCCCGAGCGTACGCGTTCATAGATGTCCATGTTGGTACAACCTACATGTACGTACCTTGTTTTTGTATCAAAAGTTCCAATAAAGTGTTTGTATGCTTAAAACGCTTATCTCAACCGGTCACCTTTTGGCCTGCCCTTTTATAGACAGAAACCTAGAACGATACTCGCGATGTTTGTGTTTTTCCATTCGCCCGGGACGACGAATGAGCTCTGTGCACATCGTGCAGAAAACTGTCTCCTCCTCGTATGTTTTTGTCCCTCCACGCATATAATCACCCACATTTGTGTTCAACACGGACGGCGCAGCCCGAGCGAACGCGTTAATGTTTATGTTTGTGCACACTAAAGTTACAATCCTAGGATTTGGTTATTGCGTCGCAGTGCCCGACCGTCGCGGACACCATTCTTGGACAAAAGTCCAAGTACGTAGAGTACATTCCCTAGGTATGTGCCCGTTCGTGACTTTCGTTGCGTGCTTACAGACACGCTTGGGTATGTTTACCATACAAGGTTTACTAGGAAAACCTGGGAAGGACGCTTGCCCTCCCGTCGCGGACACCATTCTTGGAAAGAAGTCCTGGTACTTAGCGTTCTTTAATGTACTTGATCAGTTTGTATTGCAATTGCTTTGTGCCATTGACTTTTGCTAATGCTCACTAAGGGGTGTTCGTTTGCGATGTGTATGATAAGCAACTGTCTATTCTAACCAGCAGTTAATCAACACTTTTCACCCAAATCATAGGAACGTAGAGTACTTTCCCTGATCGGTACACAATTTTGGTGCACCTCTAACTTCGCCAGCACTTTATCGTTACGTTTTGTGCACAACCTTGGGACATGGTGTAAGTTTCATCATTGTTATGTTTGATTCGGTTTATTATGATTGAAAAATACGCTACGTCCCAGAAATCTGAACTCGAATACTTTTGCCACGTTGCGCAAAAAAGCTGCTGAGCAACTCCTAGCCGTTTACCGATTTATAATTTAATTTTCGTTGTTAGTTTTAAAAATACGCTAAGTCCCAAAAATCTGAACTCGAATACTTTTTCTATGTGCCGCCAAAGCTACTGAGCAACGCCTAGGTTGGTACATTTTGGTACATGGAGTGTATGCGTGCAGGCGTACTGCCGTGCTGGACCGGAAAATCGCACTTGCTACTAGAACGTAGAGTAATTCCCCTAGATAGGTGCTTTTGCATGCCTCTGTTCGACGTCCATGCAACTTGGAACGTGCGACACACGTAGCTAGGCTTCCCCATACATATTCCCTAGGGTAGCACCAAATTGCACACTTTCAGGGGTATATTTTGGTACGGTGTACTGTGCATGGTACAAGTATCATTAGCTTGTGCAATTTATTTTGCATCAAGTTGCGATTGCTGGTGCGTCGAGATAGGAGTGTTTCGCGACTTTTGCCAAGCTTTGGTGCCATTTGGTGAATAATTAATGTTCTAGCCACAATAAACGTGCCACATAATGCCAATAACGAAAACGCCATTTTCAAGGGACTTCCAGTCAAAATGTTTGCAATCAGCGCTTTCCTGTCGAGTTCAGGATTTGGGACTTAGCGATTTTTTTTCACGATCCAATCAAACGACCAGTTCGTGAATAAACAATTCATACAACAGTGCATCCCTTCAAAGTAGAAAAGAGCCGAATGCTAGGGAGCTCCAGTCAAAAACGTTGTCATTGGCGCTTTCTCTCGAGTTCAGGATTTGGGACTTATGTTTTTTTCACGATCCAGCCAAAAGACCAGATCGTGAAATAAACAATTAATACAACTGTACTAGTACATCCCTTCAACTGAAGCAAGCGCACCATACATGACCCGTACGCTAATCATCCAAGCACATGACACGTCAACTAAGTCAACACATGATACAACTTGGAAAACTGGACGGGTAAGTAGGTCATCTCGTACACGACGACACACCGACCAAACCAGGTCAACACGTCACATGCACAAGACATCCTACTACCAAGGCCGACCACCTCGACACACGACCTGTTAACCGAACATGGTCAACACCATCATGTGCAAGGCAACCGGGCCAAACGGGTCAACTTATACAACTTGTAACGAGCATGTAAGCTTACTGGTGTGGTCCGCACGGTCCTCACATCAAGACAATCAAGTCGAGAACGAGGCACGCCGACAAGCTCATTAGTGTTAAGTGTCCTTCTCCATCCTATGTCAAGTCACTCGTCTGACACGGAAGTAGCCAACTCTTGTCCACTAGTATAAAGGAACGGTCTCCAGACCAGGTCAAGTCACTCGTCTGACAAGGAAGGAGCACGCACCAAGCTTCACCAGAGCACGGTACCACGGTCCCCAGACCAAGATGGTTAGTTACGCCAACGAGGAAGGGGCACGCGTTCCCTTGCTACACTCAACTTAGTACACTCATGCTCTCACAAGAGTATCCCCTGTGTCGACGTGGTCCCCAGACCAAGACGAGCTTGCGCACATCGAGGAAGGGGCACACGGACAAACCACCAAGCATGGGTCGCTCTGAGAGGATCGATGCGAACGCATCTCTACAACTCGCAGCTCCCAGCCTGAAGTCCCGTCGTTTGCGGGCGGTTGATAGGTGTCGAAACTAGGTATATCCACGTTGGGCAGAGCTCAAGCCAACGGCGTTCCCAGTTACGGTACTAACACGTGCAGCGAACTCCACTCATTGCGGCCTAGGTATAGCGGGATGAGACGCCGGGCTGCAGACGCAGACTCCAACGGATCTCAGAGGGTTGTTAGGCCCGCTAGCTTCCGAACACCTAATGGGTTTGAGAAGCGCTATCAGCTCGGATTGGCTACGACCTTAGAGGCGTTCAGGCATAATCCAGCGGACGTAGCGTCATACCAAAGTCCGGTCGGACTAGTATTGAGCCAGTGGTCCGTACCTGTGGTTCCTCTCGTACTGCACAGGAATTCCGTTAAGATAGCGACTATAAGCACACACCAGTAGGGTAAAACTAACCTGTCTCACGACGGTCTAAACCCAGCTCACGTTCCCTTGAAAGGGTGAACAATCCTACGCTTGGTGAATTTTGCTTCACAATGATAGGAAGAGCCGACATCGAAGGATCAAAAAGCCACGTCGCTATGAACGCTTGGCGGCCACAAGCCAGTTATCCCTGTAGTGTTCATCGAGTAGCCGTCGGGTACAGACGTATGTAAACACGCTCCGACAAAGTGTGCAAAAAAGTGTGTAAACGGCCTCGGATCGCTCTGAAACCCTCAAAATCGTGTTCAGAGCACCCAATTTACCTATAGATAGTGTTATTTGGTCGAATTTCTGTGATTTTTGCGCTTTAAAAATTCGTGTTGTTCTGTGTACATTTGCCCCCCCCCGGTAGTACCAAATTTCCGGGTGTGGAAAAATGCGCAAAACTGTGTGATTTCGGCGCCGGAAACACTCGATTCTGGATAATTCGACGCTTCTAAAGCGTTTTAAAGTGTTTTCGAGACGTTTTGAGAAGTTCAAAGTGCATAAAAGTGTATACATCCCCATACAATTTGTATGGGGAACTTTGAATGTGAATAACTCAGTGAAAACGCACAGATTCGTGCCGGATGTGATTTTAAAGGTGCGCGTAGTGACGCTGAACGTGAATTTAAAAAACAGAACGAAAATCGGTGAAAAACGAGAAAATAAAAGTGTCGGGGTGCTACCGCCGGAGCACGTGCTTTCGGAAAAATCGAAATAAATAGCAAATCGCGAATAACTCCGCGAGTTTTGCTCGGATTCGTGTGCGGTTTTCACCGTTGTGCTTGTTTTTATGCGTACAATAAGATTGCATCAAAAATTTGTGAAAATCGTGAAAAAATTTTTGACGTTTCTTGGTGACAGTTCTATAATACCCAAGGGACAAATTTTGTCCGGGGAGCAGTTCCCAAGGGGCAAAAATTTGAAAAGTCCGTTACTGCTCGAAAAGTGCTCGAGTTTACAAAAGTGCGCAGAAAATTCGGGAAGAAGTGTAGTGCCCGCGGCAGCTCGAATTTGCTCGATTCGAGTAGTTCGAGCAACTCGAAAACTGCTCGAATTTTTCGAATTTTTTTTCGAAAAATTAGAAAAAATCGGCGAAGCTGCGGGGTGATAGAGGGCGATAAAACAAAACACGCGAAAATAATTTCCCCCTCCCCCCCTCCCCCCGCTCCCGGGTGAAAAATCCCTAAAATAGGTTCAAAAAGGGTCGAAAAGCGGGCAGCGCAATTTGACGTGAAAAGTGCCGGAAAAATTCGGGATTGGTGCGGATCCATTCCCCACGTGAGCGACGCACCCTCTCGTAATTTTTTCGCCACCTGCCACCCCTCCCCCCCAGCTCACCAGGGGGTCGCAAGTCGGACCATAGTGGAAAACCAGCGTGGAAGAAGGATTCTACAGCAGCGATTGAGCGGCAGAACACCAGCTAGACGGCGTTGCATACTTGGGGTCATCTCGACCCCCTGGGTCAACTGACCCCCGGGGTCACATCGACCCCCAGGGTTATTTAACCCACCAACCTGAAAGTCGGCAAAGATGATGGCATCATCCGGGATGTCAACGCGCGCGAGTGCGAGGTCAGTCTCTGTGGACTGCCGTAGCAGCTTGGCATCCGGCTCGAAGCTGTTTGTGACCGAGCCTCGAGTGGCGCTGCCTAGGGTCAGTGTCACAGGCAACAACAAGCCCGCCGTGGCATCCAAGGCCGCCTCGACCACACCGGAGCTCGAGTTGCTTAAGGCAACAATTCAGCGGCTAGAGGAGCAGAATTTGGAAATGAAGGAGCAAAATTTCGCCTCTCGGAGCAGATAACTGGCATGTGCCAACTGCTACAGGAGGAGAAGGAGGAGGCGAAGCGCCGTGAAGAAAAGCTGGAGGCGCAAATGGAGAAGCTCGCCGCCGCACATCAGCGCGACCGAGACGTTCTAAACTCCTTACTGGCAGCAAAGGTTGCCGGCGGACAACCGTCAGCTAGCTCGCGTCAACCTCCAACTCCGTTGCCACGCCGATCCTTCTCGCGCAGCCGCAGCAGCAACAACAACAGCAGCAGCGGAACCAGCAAGAGTAGGAGCAGCCCCGCGCGTCGACGTCGCGTGCAGTCATGCCGCCGCGTAACGAGGCATCGACTGCCGTCCGCGGAGACGTCGTGCCGGAGTTGACCTACAGCGAGGTCGTGCGGCGTAGATATCGCGGCAAAGCTACGGGTAAGCCACGCTCCCAGCAGCAGCCGCAACAGCAGCAGCAGCAGCGTCAGCTACAGCGACAGGCAGTCGGTATCGCGCAGCATCAACAGCAGCAGCAGCAACGTCAGCCACAGCGATAGGCGGTCGCTGGCTCGCAGCAGCAACAGTAGGAGCGTATGCAGCAGCAGCAGCAGCTACAGCGTAAGCGAAAGCCGAGGCCTGACATCATCGAGGTGTCACCCAGCGAAGGCGAAACCTGGGATGGCATTTACGACAAGGTGCGCAAAGCCATCCGTCTCGACCCGGCCTACTGTGTCATGAAAGGGCATATCAAGCAGGGTCGCCGAACCCATGCCAGACTGCTACGCATGGAACTAAGCAAGACGGCAAATGCCCCACTTATGCTTGATGGCGTCCGCAAGATTATCGGTGACGCAGGCGTAAGTCGGCTTGTCACCGAAATGGTGAGTTGCTCGTATCCGACATCGATCCCCTCGCTGCGGAGGAGGACATCATTGCTGCCCTCGATGAGAAGATTGGCGCAAGTGCTGGAGTAGTTTCCACCAGCATTTGGGAACTTCCAGATGGGTCGAAGCGAGCACGAATCCGGCTACCAGCGAAATCAGCTCGTCAGTTGGAAGGAGCCAAACTATTCCTGTGCGACTGCGTTAGCAAGGTACGTGCAGCTCCACTAACCTCTCCAGAGCGTCAGCGATGCTTCCGCTGTCTGGAGATGGGCCACATTGCGTCGAACTGCCGTTCCACTGCAGATCGGCAGAATATGTGCATCCGTTGCGGACTAGACGGACACAAAGCACGATCCTGCCAAATGAGGCGAAGTGTGCACTGTGTGGTGGCGCTCACCACATAGGACACAGCGAATGTGCTCGTTCGGCTCAGCGATGCTTCCGGTCCTAAAAGTCTTGCAGGCGAATCTGGGCCATGGCCGTGATGCCCAGAATCTGGTGCTACAAGCTGCCAGAGAGGAGAAAGCAGACGTGCTCATCCTCTCTGATGTTCTGCGTCCACCAGAGAATAACGGCCGGTGGGCATTCAGCAGCTGCCGGACGGTAGCGGTGGTAGCTGTCGGTGAGCTACCAATTCAGCGCGTGTGGTGCAGCGAAGCTCGGGGCTGGTAGCAGCGCAGATTGGCGGAGTGACCTTCATAAGCTGCTATGCTCCACCAAGCTCAGCCTCGCCGAGTTCGAGCGCTTCATTGAAGCCATAGAACTCGAAGCCTTCTCCCACCCTCAAGTCGTCGTCGCCGGCGATTTTAACGCCAGACATGAGGAGTGGGGCAATCCGAGGACTTGCAACTGCGGGGAAGAGCTGCACGCTATGGTGGAGCAGCTTGGCTTGAGCGTGATAAACCAAGGTCGAGAATTCACGTTCGACGGCAACGGGTGGCTCTCCCGAGCATAATTGACTTGGCGTTCGCAAGCTCGTCGATTGCTCGCCCAGATACGTGGATCGTGAGTACACGCTACACCGCATCAGACCACCGCTATGTCCTCTACACCGTGGGAGGAACACCAGCATCGCCCGAGCAACTGCAGGACCAGCAGCAGCCAGCGCAACAGTCCTCGCGCAGCAGCAGCAGTCACTTCAGCAGCAGCAGCAGCAGCAGCAGCCATCGCAACAGCAGCAGCAGCAACATCAGCGGCAACCGTCGTCGCGGCAGGGTGCTTCCGCTAGCCAGAGGCGTGTGCGTCACGCTGGCCGTAGATGGAAGACCTCGCAGTTTTCTGCTACATCATTCCTCGAGGCGCTGTTCGCTGCGGACTTTGTCCAACGCGCATCGACCCAGGAGGGTATGATCGCAGCCATGTTGAAGGCCTGCGATGAGACAATGCAGCGGGTTACCCGACTGCACCAAGACCCGCATCGTAACACATTTTGGTGGTCTCCTCCTGGCTCGCCTGAGGAACAACTGCGAGGTTGCCCGTGACCGGATGCTGCGGACGGCTGATTTGGAGGAGCGCAGCATAGCAGCAGCTGAGCACAGGACAGCAAGGGCGGAGTTCAGTCGAGCAATTCGAGCTAGCAAGCGGAACTTGTTCCAGGAGCTGATCGAAATTGCAGAAGAGAATGCGTTCGGGGCAGGATATCGGGTCGTCATGTCCCGGCTCCGGGGCAGTCGGACGCCTTCAGAAGCGGACCGGGTCGTCCTCGAACGCATTGTGTCCGACCTCTTCCCTGAGCATCCGCCCTGTGACTGGTCGCAGCAGAGCAACGCGGGAAACGACGAGGGAGCAACAACTGCGGCGGGTGTAGCACCTGTTACTGACGACGAGCTGCTGCTAATCGCGAGTCAGATGGCGAGCCGCAAAGCACCAGGGCTCGATGGCATCCCGAATGCGGCGGTGAAGACGGTAATCACCATGTTCCCGGAGGTCTTCCGGGTCCTGTACCAGGATTGCCTCAACCGCGCTACGTTCCCGGCACAGTGGAAGAGGCAAAGACTGGTGTTGCTGCCGAAGCAGGGAAGCCTCCGGAGAGAGCAGTTCGTACCGACCCCTTTGCATGCTCGACGCTCTGGGAAGGTATTGAGCGCCTCATACTGAACCGCCTCAACGACCATCTCGAGGAGCTGTCTTCACCCCGACTGTCGGACCGGCAGTTCGGATTTCGTCGAGGACGATCGACAGTGAGCGCCATTCAGCGCGTTGTTGAGGCCGGCCGCACCGCCATGTCGTTTGGGCGAACGAACGGCCGGGATAACCGATTCTTGCTTGTTGTGGCGTTGGACGTGAAGAACGCGTTCAACACGGCCAGCTGGCAATCCATTGCCAGCGCCCTTCAGGCAAAGGTGTCCCAACCGGCCTCCAACGGATGCTTCGGAGCTACTTCGAAGATCGCATGCTATACTTCGACACGAGCGAAGGCCCCGTCGTACGGCATGTTATCGCCGGTGTTCCACAGGGGTCCATTCTGGGCCCCACTTTGTGGAACATAATGTATGACGGGTGCTGCATGTGCCGCTTCCTCCCGACGTCGAAATCATCGGTTACGCGGATGACTTGGCGCTGCTGGTTCCTGCTACCACCACCGACGAGGTTCGCGCGAGAGCAGAGGAGGCCGTTGACCAGGTCCAACGTTGGATGCAACAGCACGGTCTGGAGTTGGCCCCAGCCAAGACTGAAGCCGTCCTGATTTCGAGTAAGAAGACTCCACCGCA
>NW_024412099.1:252500-257500 GCF_016920715.1 Anopheles arabiensis | reverse complement strand
AGACTGCACAAGCAGACAACGTCGGATGCATTGCACACGGCTAGCGGATCTACTCTCTGCACTGCGTCGGGTGTTCCTACGTCTGTCTGGAGACATTGCTAGGCCAGTACGGCACTCTGCGCACTCTTGCTTGTCCTCTTCGAGCGACGGGCCTCTAAGCGGGGTTGTATTCCGGTACGACACATCGACTGGTACACATTGCACGCACTAACGATCTCTCTGCACTGAATGGAACTCATTCATAACCACCGTGACGGGAGACTTTGCTAGTACGCACGATACTCTGCGCATGTGCACATGTTTTACAACCCAACCAACTTAAGCACCTAGGGAAGTTGTGATGCCATCTGAACACCCACCGACTGATGCATTGAACGGCTAAAGTTGACCTTCAATCCGAACTGGCACTTTGCGGCGTGGAGGCAGTTGCGCGACCACTCCTATCCCAAACCAACAAAGCATGGTGTATCCTAAGTGTTCGGTACAAGCACACCACGACGGGACACATTGAACGGTTCAGCGATCTCTCCGCACTAGTGGAAGAACTCCAACGTGATACGGGAGACATTGCTCTAAACCGAACGGCATCTCTGCGCGTTTACTTGACGCACCCCCAACTTGGTCAACTGTTGGACTTTTTCGTAATCACGGCGGGACACATTGAACGAGCTCTAACGGATCTCTGCACGCATGGAACATGGTGGCGGGAATCATTGCTAGAACCGAACGGCGCCTCTGCGCGATGTACAAAGCCCAACAGTAACCTCGTATCGGCTGCCGAGCCGGAGCTTGAACAACTTGGACTTTCACCTCTAATTTATATCAACTCATCACTCCCCCGAGGGATCCGCAGAATTGCTTCTGGGTCCCGTATCGTTATTTGCGATTCGTGTTTGCATTACACTACATTGAACTATTCCAACTTGTTTATCCGCATGGCGAACATTTGCTGCAAAGAACATTTAAGTTCCACTTCGCTCTCCCCTACGTGGGTCTGAGCTTCGCTCTCAGGGAAAAAATATGCCACATTTGGTAGGGAGACCCGGTTTCATCACGCTTTGTGCCCTGCACCATATATACCCTCATAAATTTATTCATTGGATTAGATCCAAGGAACACCAGATCATGCACCACTACCCATAATAGCTCATCGAGCTTAGCGTGAATCCTTCGGGTTTCCCTAAGAAGTTCGATTGGTCTTGCAGAGTTTAAAGACAACGAAGCTTAGTTTCAAGCAATGGTTAATATACGCGTATTCAAAACCCTTAGCTGTTACAACTTTTTACTAGAAACCATCACGACGAAGTCTTTGGGTCCGTAGACCCGTGATGTACTGCTCCAGGAACGTTTTGATAGGGTGGAAGCTCAAAATCATAGGTTAAAATCATCGGCAGAGCCCACCAGACACCACTTTTGCTTCATTAGTTCGGACTATAGGCATACGACGATTTTTATCGCGGAGGGGACGTATGACCCAAACGGGGGCTTAATGACCCACTGCCACTGCAAACCATGCTCCTACGACTAAATAGAGGTAAAACTACGATTTGGTGCAATCTTCATGTTTGACCTCGTAGCAAGGTACCCTCCCTATAGTAGGCAATGAACAAATGATCATAATCCCAGGAGGGCAAAAAATGGGAACCCGAAAGGAAAGCGCTGTTGGCGCGCCTAAGCTACTGGCCCGTAGAGTAAAAATGGTACCCCCAACAAAGTTGTCGATGGACATTCTGATTGCACTTTTCATCATCTAGGTGCGTTCCTTACACGTTTTGAGGTGTTTTAGCGAAAAACATGTTTTGAGCCACACGAGCTCTCCGGCCCGTTCGGTGCACATTTTTGAAAAAGCTAGGAGCTGCCCCTAGGTTCGGGGTGTCACAAAATATTGATAAGTGGTCAAAAACCGCTATCCAGAATCGGATGTAGAATCATTAGACGAACTTAAAATTGTTCTACGACCAATGTCTGCGACGTTTAGTATTCAAGATATGGCCCGGCCTAGGTCTGACCTTGCATTTTCGTGAAAATTTAAAGCATGGCCATAGGGACGGGTAAAATAGCTATTTTGGAAGCAAAAACCACCTCACTTTAAATGGCCATAACTTTTGAAAAACAAGAGCTAGGGTGCGTTCTTACACGTTTTGAGGTGTTTTAGCGAAAAACATGTTTTGAGCCACACGAGCTCTCCGGCCCGTTCGGTGCACATTTTTGAAAAAGCTAGGAGCTGCCCCTAGGTTCGGGGTGTCACAAAATATTGATAAGTGGTCAAAAACCGCTATCCAGAATCGGATGTAGAATCATTAGACGAACTTAAAATTGTTCTACGACCAATGTCTGCGACGTTTAGTATTCAAGATATGGCCCGGCCTAGGTCTGACCTTGCATTTTCGTGAAAATTTAAAGCATGGCCATAGGGACGGGTAAAATAGCTATTTTGAAGCAAAAAACCACCTCACTTTAAATGGCCATAACTTTTGAAAAACAAGAGCTAGGGTGCGTTCCTTACACGTTTTGAGGTGTTTTAGCGAAAAACATGTTTTGAGCCACACGAGCTCTCCGGCCCGTTCGGTGCACATTTTTGAAAAAGCTAGGAGCTGCCCCTAGGTTCGGGGTGTCACAAAATATTGAAAAGTGGTCAAAAACCGCTATCCAGAATCGGATGTAGAATCATTAGACGAACTTAAAATTGTTCTACAACCCCCAGTCCGACGCCTCGTATTCGAGATATAGCACTTTGTAGGTCTGACCGAGCAAATTTGTACTGAAATGTATGGCGGACATGTTATTCATTAAACAACATTAACTTGCATCGTGCCCTACTTCATCGGCACAGCTACTATCGACTATCTATTGTTGAAATGGATTGAGTTTGACCATTTTAGCTCTTTTCTTATGCCGTGCACCAACAGTGTGTACCGATCAGGGAAAGTACACTACTTACGCGTTCATGGATGTATATGTTGGTACAAGTTGCCGGTCGGAATAGCAGTGCACCAAAACTGTGTACCGATCAGGAAAGTACAAGACGGAGGGCGCAGCCCGAGCGTACGCGTTCATAGATGTCCATGTTGGTACAACCTACATGTACGTACCTTGTTTTTGTATCAAAAGTTCCAATAAAGTGTTTGTATGCTTAAAACGCTTATCTCAACCGGTCACCTTTTGGCCTGCCCTTTTATAGACAGAAACCTAGAACGATACTCGCGATGTTTGTGTTTTTCCATTCGCCCGGGACGACGAAATGAGCTCTGTGCACATCGTGCAGAAAACTGTCTCCTCCTCGTATGTTTTTGTCCCTCCACGCATATAATCACCCACATTTGTGTTCAACACGGACGGCGCAGCCCGAGCGAACGCGTTAATGTTTATGTTTGTGCACACTAAAGTTACAATCCTAGGATTTGGTTATTGCGTCGCAGTGCCCGACCGTCGCGGACACCATTCTTGGACAAAAGTCCAAGTACGTAGAGTACATTCCCTAGGTATGTGCCCGTTCGTGACTTTCGTTGCGTGCTTACAGACACGCTTGGGTATGTTTACCATACAAGGTTTACTAGGAAAACCTGGGAAGGACGCTTGCCCTCCCGTCGCGGACACCATTCTTGGAAAGAAGTCCTGGTACTTAGCGTTCTTTAATGTACTTGATCAGTTTGTATTGCAATTGCTTTGTGCCATTGACTTTTGCTAATGCTCACTAAGGGGTGTTCGTTTGCGATGTGTATGATAAGCAACTGTCTATTCTAACCAGCAGTTAATCAACACTTTTCACCCAAATCATAGGAACGTAGAGTACTTTCCTGATCGGTACACAATTTTGGTGCACCTCTAACTTCGCCAGCACTTTATCGTTACGTTTTGTGCACAACCTTGGGACATGGTGTAAGTTTCATCATTGTTATGTTTGATTCGGTTTATTATGATTGAAAAATACGCTACGTCCCAGAAATCTGAACTCGAATACTTTTGCCACGTTGCGCAAAAAGCTGCTGAGCAACTCCTAGCCGTTTACCGATTTATAATTTAATTTTCGTTGTTAGTTTTAAAAATACGCTAAGTTCCAAAAATCTGAACTCGAATACTTTTTCTATGTGCCGCCAAAAGCTACTGAGCAACGCCTAGGTTGGTACATTTTTGGTACATGGAGTGTATGCGTGCAGGCGTACTGCCGTGCTGGACCGGAAAATCGCACTTGCTACTAGAACGTAGAGTAATTCCCCTAGATAGGTGCTTTTGCATGCCTCTGTTCGACGTCCATGCAACTTGGAACGTGCGACACACGTAGCTAGGCTTCCCCATACATATTCCCTAGGGTAGCACCAAATTGCACACTTTCAGGGGTATATTTTGGTACGGTGTACTGTGCATGGTACAAGTATCATTAGCTTGTGCAATTTATTTTGCATCAAGTTGCGATTGCTGGTGCGTCGAGATAGGAGTGTTTCGCGACTTTTGCCAAGCTTTGGTGCCATTTGGTGAATAATTAATGTTCTAGCCACAATAAACGTGCCACATAATGCCAATAACGAAAACGCCATTTTCAAGGGACTTCCAGTCAAAATGTTTGCAATCAGCGCTTTCCTGTCGAGTTCAGGATTTGGGACTTAGCGATTTTTTCACGATCCAATCAAACGACCAGTTCGTGAATAAACAATTCATACAACAGTGCATCCCTTCAAAGTAGAAAAGAGCCGAATGCTAGGGAGCTCCAGTCAAAAACGTTGTCATTGGCGCTTTCTTCTCGAGTTCAGGATTTGGGACTTATGTTTTTTCACGATCCAGCCAAAAGACCAGATCGTGAAATAAACAATTAATACAACTGTACTAGTACATCCCTTCAACTGAAGCAAGCGCACCATACATGACCCGTACGCTAATCATCCAAGCACATGACACGTCAACTAAGTCAACACATGATACAACTTGGAAAACTGACGGGTAAGTAGGTCATCTCGTACACGACGACACACCGACCAAACCAGGTCAACACGTCACATGCACAA
>NW_024412099.1:240000-245000 GCF_016920715.1 Anopheles arabiensis | reverse complement strand
ATTTGGGCCTTTCGTTTTATTTAATTCGTAATTAGTTCAACAACAACTTTCCTTTCGTTAAAGGATTTGTTTCCCGCATTTGTTCATTAAACGTGTTCCGTAAGCCGTAGTCTTTGTCCCAATCCACGCAGGTTACTCCGTATCAAGACCGAGCTGTATCAGCGTGCGAAGACGTTCGCCGAAGTGACGGCAGCTCGCTCGTCCTCCGTGAGGCCAGCTCTTCTTTCAGCAAGCTGGGAACTTGGCAGCTCGTCCCACGGGGGAGGCTGAGCCTCTACCTCCGCTTGCCGTTGCTCCAGCCGCCGTTGCCTCTCCCTATTCCGCCTGTTGATGCGACGCTGCTCAATCTCCGCCGCCGAAGGTGGGCTCTTCCGCGTCGCTGGCGACCCTGCGGAACGTCTCCCAGCTCTCCGTCCCGACGCCTTCTCCGGTACAGTTGTTGCACGTGGTTCCGACGAAGTCGCCGCATCTCCAACGTACGTGGGGGAGGCAATCCCCGGCTGCGCGGGGGGATTGTTGGCGCTGGACGGCTAACCTCCTCCTCCTCGACCTCCCCTGTCGGCTCCACTGCGTCATTTGCCGCTGCGTCGTTGGCGCTGCGCGTGCCATGATTGCCGGAACGACCTCGTTCTCGCCGAGCCGCTCCTGCCGACGCCGCTGCCGCATTCGCCGGGCGCTGCGGTTGCGCACCTCTCGTCGCCTCAGCAATCTCCGCTCTGCCTCCGCCATGTCCTCGGGCGGGCTGGCTGCTGGATCTGGCTGAGCAGCCTCAGCGACTGCCAAGGTAAGCTGCTCCTGCCGCCAGTCCTCCTGCAGCACGGAGAGGATCCGCCGAGCCGCTTGCTGGATGCGGTCCCACGACTCCGCGCTCTCCAGCAGACGACGGCCGAGGTTGTCCTCGTCGACGCCGTGCAGTAACTCCACCCGCACATCTGCGAAGCGGGGACACTCGAAGAGTACGTGGGCCACCGACTCGACCGACCCTGCGCACCTGGGACAGTCCGGGGACGGAGCGAACCCGAACACGTGCAGGAATTCGTGGACGAAGGCGTGTCCACTCAATACCTGCGAGAGGTAGAAGTCTACCTCCCCGTGCTTCCGTCCCGTCCACAGGCGCACGTCTGGCACTTGTCGGTGGGCCCAACGTAAATAGCGGCTGGTGTTATGCGCCGCCTCGTCGTCCCATTGTTGCTGCCACATCTGCAGCGATGACTCCCTTTCCTCCTGGCGAATCGCCTCTCGACTGCTGTCCGGGCTTAACTGCAGTCGGTTGTAGCAGCGGGCGTCTTCTTTCACCAGGAGGTGATATGGCAGTTCTCCGGCTAAAACCACCGCTACCTCGCAGCTCGTGGAGTGGAAGGCGCTCGTGATGCCCTGGGCCAAGGGCCGTTGCACGCGGTCCAGAATCCGCCTGCACCACTGCAGGTCCACGGCTTCCGCCCAGACGGGTGCGCCGTAGCGGATGATGGACGCGGCCACTGCGGCGAGCAGCTTCCGCTTGCTCACTTGGGGGCCGCTGTGGTTGCGCATGACGCCACGCAATGCTCGCACCACACGGAGGGCCTTGTCCGCGACCATCTCGACGTGTGGGCGCCACGACAGGTGGTCGTGTAGCATGACCCCAAGTAGCGAATCGACCGCTTCGAGCGCACTTCCACTCCACAGATGTTCACAGGGATGTTTTTGTATCCGCTTCGCTTGCTCGACACCATCAGCAACTCCGTCTTCTCCGGCGCCAGGGAGAGTTTGTGCCGCACCATCCAGCTGTTGACCGCTGCCACCGCTTCCTCCGCAATCGCTGCTGCGTGCTCCGGTGTTGTCCCCGCTGCCAGGATCGCAAGATCATCGGCGAATCCCACGATGGAGGCGCCCTCAGGGAGCTCTACGGCTAGCACACCGTCGTACATGATGTTCCACAATGTGGGGCCCAATATAGACCCCTGTGGAACACCTGCCGATACTCGGCGGGTAACCGGCCCGTCCGCCGTGTCGTACGTGAGCTCCCTGTCGGCGAAGTAGTCCTGCAGTATGCGGCACAACTGCACGGGGACTCCCTTCGCCTGGAGCGCCTCGGCGATGCTCTGCCAGCTAGCCGTGTTAAACGCGTTACGGACGTCCAGGGCCACAACCATGAGGCAGCGCCGGTCACGGTTGTTCGTCCTGCCAAAGGACTTCGCCCTTCGTCCCGCGTCTACGACTTGCTGTATGGCCTGCAGAGTCGATCGCCCTCGCCGGAATCCGAACTGCTGCTCAGACAGTTGCGGACTCTCTGGATCCTCGATATATTCGTTGAGCCGGTTCAACAGCAGCCGCTCCAAAGCCTTGCCTGTGTTGTCAAGCAGGCAAATCGGGCGAAATGACGACGGCTCGCCCGGTGACTTGCCTGGCTTTGGCAGGAGCACCAGTCGCTGCTTTTTCCACGGCTGCGGAAAGCAGGACGTGTCCAGGCACTCCTGAAACACCCGGCGGAAGGGCTCCGGTTGCTGCCTGAGAGCAACCGTAAGGGCGGCGTTCGGTACTCCATCAAGCCCAGGAGCCTTCCGCGGGTGCATGCTGGCTGCTATTTGATCCAGCTCGGTCAGGCCGATCGATCGGAGCGGCGCCATGTTGCCAACTCGGAGATCAGGCCACTCTACCGGCGGATGAACCGGGAACAAGGCGTCGACAATTCGCCGCAGTTCTGCTGGATCGCGTTCCGGGGCTGAGCGGGCCGCCTGGAACCAGTGGAAGACCTTCCGGAAAAAGTTTCCGGTTTCATCCTCCCTGATCGACAGCAAGAACCGGTCGAACGCCTCGTTCTTACTCGAACGAATAGCCTTCCGAAGGCTCTCTCTGGCAGCTAAGAGTTCCGTTTGGAGCTGTTCGTTGGGCGGAATGGTCCTCATCGCCATTTGCTCCTTTCTGGAGAGTTCTTCGATCATCGTCTGGATCGTCGGAGTCCACCAGTAAGCTGGCCGACCTGTGTGGTCCTGCGCTGGGAAGACCCGCGACATCGTCTCGTCGCAGACGCTGGTCAGCGACTCGACCAAGCTTTCGACGCTGTTAGCTTGACGGGCGAACCCAGTCATGGCCAGCGCTTTCCCGAAAAGCTGGGAGTCAAACTGACTGGTCTTCCAGCGCGTACCGGCATTGCTTACGCGGGCCGGGCGCTGTCCACGCCGTGCTGCCCGATCCCTCGATGATGGTGGACTCGCGCCAACCTCGTACCGGACGTAACGGTGATCACTGAGCGTTACCACGTCGGGAACGCGCCAGCCTCGGGCGCTGTCCTCGCGCGGGTCGAGACGGCTGATCACACTACTGGCGAACGTAACGTCCGGTCGGCTGGGCGGAAACCGAGTTGTGTCCGCTCGGTTCCCCTTGAACGTTGGCAGACAGTCTGCCTTGTTCAGTAGCACCAGCCCGAGGTTGTCCGCCAACTGGAGAAGCTCCAAGCCCTTCGGGCAAGTCCTGCTGCTTCCCAGTCCAGGTGCATGGCGTTGAAATCGCCGGCCAGGAGAACCTGGCTGCACCCGCGGACGATCAGGTCGATCTTTTCCATAGTGCTCCGGAACTCTGGGACTCCTGTCTGCGGCGACACATAGCAGCTCACCACAGCGATTCCACCGACGTCGGCCGCAACCACGCCGAGGGTCTGACGGTGCCTGATACGCTGTATCGGCAGCCGGTTGCCGTTGACGACGATGGCAACCGTCTTACTCTCGTCCGTTACCCAATTGCCGTTATTGCGCGGTACGCAATAGGGCTCGGACAAGAGCAGAACGTCAAGACCCTCGGTGGTCAACACATGCAACGCCAGGTCCTGGGCGTTCTCGCAATGGTTGGCGTTGAACTGCAGGACGTTCAGCATTGTGGTTGCGGGCCTGGGCACATGGGGGCGGCGATGCGGTGTGGGCCGCCACAAACGATGCACTTCGGATCGCAGGTGCATGATGCCGCGCGATGATCCGTGGCTCCGCAGCGCAGGCATAGGCCGGAACGATCCACGCCGGCGCAGTCTGCAGTGGTGTGTCCACGCTCCAAGCAGCGGAAACAGCGAACCGCGCTTCGCTGCTGTTTTGGCGCGCTGCGCACCAGGCACGCCGAGTATCCAACAAGGATACGTTTGTCCGCCAGAAGGTCAGCGTCCCTCCGTGGAAGTCGGACACGGGCACGCTGCGTCCCATCACGACGCTCCCACAGGGACGTGGTTGCTGCAACTACTGTGCGTTCCAGCGCCCGCTGCAGACCGCGTTCCACATCCTCTTTGTGGCCAACATGTCGATGCCGGTAATCATCACCTCGGCCATCTCCGTGATGATCCGGCCAGTGGCCAAATCACCGACCTCCTCCTGGATGCGCTGCAGCAGCACAGCGGCATCTGCATCCTTTTGAGTGTAAGGCGAAGGAAGTCGCGGGTCGTGCGGTAGCCCTGATGCACGTACTTGTTCTCCTCCGCCAGGCGCTGATTCAGGCGGATCTTTTCGAAGAGCGCCTTAAGAGCAGCCCTCGGCCGGCTCAAAGATGAGCTGGTCCTGCCGAGGGCGTGCTGGACGCCGTCGCTCCTGGCGCAACTGTTCGTTACGCTGCGCCTGTACAGCAGTTGGCCGCTGCTGGTGTTGTTGCTGCTGCTGTTGTTGCTGCTGCTGTTGTTGCTGCTGCCGACGCTGTTGCTGCTGCTGCGTGCCTGCGACCGCCTGTCGCTGTGGCTGGCGCTGCTGCTGCTGTTGTTGCGGCTGTCGCTGCTGCTGCTGTCGCTGATGTTGTTGCTGCTGCTGCTGCTGCTGCTGTTGCTGCTGCTGCTGCTGCTGCCGCTGATATTGTTGCTGCTGCTGCTGCTGCTGAGGGGTGGCCGGGGCTTCCCTTGGCCATTCCGCGGTATCTGCGGCGAACAACATCGGCGAAGCTGGGCTGCTCCAACTGCCGATTGTTTTCCTCCGTCGACTCCTGGGGCCCACGAGGATACCGCCGCCATCATAGATGGGCCAGGTTGCGGTTGCTGCTGTTGCTGCATGCCGCGT
>NW_024412099.1:232500-237500 GCF_016920715.1 Anopheles arabiensis | reverse complement strand
ATTTCTCAGGCTCCCTCTCCGGAATCGAACCCTGATTCCCCGTTACCCGTCGCAACCATGGTAGTCCTCTACACTACCATCAATAGTTGATAGGGCAGACATTTGAAAGATCTGTCGTCAGTCGCAAGCGACCGTACGATCGGCATCCTTATCCAGATTTCAACTCAAAGCGCCCGGAGGCGATTGGTTTAACTAATAAGTGCACCAGTTCCGCCGACCCGGAGGCCAACAGTCCCGGCATAATGCATGTATTAGCTCTGGCTTTTCCACAGTTATCCAAGTAACTGTTTGGATGAGGATCTTGTAAATTATAGCTGTTATACTGAGCCTTATGCGGTTTCACTTTCTAGGAAGCTTGTACTTAGACATGCATGGCTTAACCTTTGAGACGAGCGTATATCACTGGTAGGATCAACCAGAATTCGAGTCAATTGCTTGAACACGAACTACACTCTTGATCACGCGAGGCGCAAGTCCCCCGTGACCACCGAGATTTGTTCTGTGACGCCGGAGCGTCGTTGGCGCCACTCGATAGACTGCACAAGCAGACAACGTCGGATGCATTGCACACGGCTAGCGGATCTACTCTCTGCACTGCGTCGGGTGTTCCTACGTCTGTCTGGAGACATTGCTAGGCCAGTACGGCACTCTGCGCACTCTTGCTTGTCCTCTTCGAGCGACGGGCCTCTAAGCGGGGTTGTATTCCGGTACGACACATCGACTGGTACACATTGCACGCACTAACGATCTCTGCACTGAATGGAACTCATTCATAACCACCGTGACGGGAGACTTTGCTAGTACGCACGATACTCTGCGCATGTGCACATGTTTTACAACCCAACCAACTTAAGCACCTAGGGAAGTTGTGATGCCATCTGAACACCCACCGACTGATGCATTGAACGGCTAAAGTTGACCTTCAATCCGAACTGGCACTTTGCGGCGTGGAGGCAGTTGCGCGACCACTCCTATCCCAAACCAACAAAGCATGGTGTATCCTAAGTGTTCGGTACAAGCACACCACGACGGGACACATTGAACGGTTCAGCGATCTCTGCACTAGTGGAAGAACTCCAACGTGATACGGGAGACATTGCTCTAAACCGAACGGCATCTCTGCGCGTTTACTTGACGCACCCCCAACTTGGTCAACTGTTGGACTTTTTCGTAATCACGGCGGGACACATTGAACGAGCTCTAACGGATCTCTGCACGCATGGAACATGGTGGCGGGAATCATTGCTAGAACCGAACGGCGCCTCTGCGCGATGTACAAAGCCCAACAGGAACCTCGTATCGGCTGCCGAGCCGGAGCTTGAACAACTTGGACTTTCACCTCTAATTTATATCAACTCACCACTCCCCGAGGGATCCGCAGAATTGCTTCTGGGTCCCGTATCGTTATTTGCGATTCGTGTTTGCATTACACTACATTGAACTATTCCAACTTGTTTATCCGCATGGCGAACATTTGCTGCATAGAACATTTAAGTTCCACTTCGCTCTCCCCTACGTGGGTCTGAGCTTCGCTCTCAGGAAAAAATATGCCACATTTGGTAGGGAGACCCGGTTTCATCACGCTTTGTGCCCTGCACCATATATACCCTCATAAATTTATTCATTGGATTAGATCCAAGGAACACCAGATCATGCACCACTACCCATAATAGCTCATCGAGCTTAGCGTGAATCCTTCGGGTTTCCTAAGAAGTTCGATTGGTCTTGCAGAGTTTAAAGACAACGAAGCTTAGTTTCAAGCAATGGTTAATATACGCGTATTCAAAACCCTTAGCTGTTACAACTTTTTACTAGAAACCATCACGACGAAGTCTTTGGGTCCGTAGACCCGTGATGTACTGCTCCAGGAACGTTTTGATAGGGTGGAAGCTCAAAATCATAGGTTAAAATCATCGGCAGAGCCCACCAGACACCACTTTTGCTTCATTAGTTCGGACTATAGGCATACGACGATTTTTATCGCGGAGGGGACGTATGACCCAAACGGGGGCTTAATGACCCACTGCCACTGCAAACCATGCTCCTACGACTAAATAGAGGTAAAACTACGATTTGGTGCAATCTTCATGTTTGACCTCGTAGCAAGGTACCCTCCCTATAGTAGGCAATGAACAAATGATCATAATCCCAGGAGGGCAAAAAATGGGAACCCGAAAGGAAAGCGCTGTTGGCGCGCCTAAGCTACTGGCCCGTAGAGTAAAATGGTACCCCCAACAAAGTTGTCGATGGACATTCTGATTGCACTTTTCATCATCTAGGTGCGTTCCTTACACGTTTTGAGGTGTTTTAGCGAAAAACATGTTTTGAGCCACACGAGCTCTCCGGCCCGTTCGGTGCACATTTTTG
Source organism: Anopheles arabiensis (assembly GCF_016920715.1). NCBI lineage: Eukaryota > Metazoa > Arthropoda > Insecta > Diptera > Culicidae > Anopheles > Anopheles arabiensis. The sequence continues at coordinate 235,133 of NW_024412099.1, read as the reverse complement.
AAAAAGCTAGGAGCTGCCCCTAGGTTCGGGGTGTCACAAAATATTGAAAAGTGGTCAAAAACCGCTATCCAGAATCGGATGTAGAATCATTAGACGAACTTAAAATTGTTCTACGACCAATGTCTGCGACGTTTAGTATTCAAGATATGGCCCGCCCTAGGTCTGACCTTGCATTTTCGTGAAAATTTAAAGCATGGCCATAGGGACGGGTAAAATAGCTATTTTGAAGCAAAAACCACCTCACTTTAAATGGCCATAACTTTGAAAAACAAGAGCTAGGGTGCGTTCTCGACACGTTTTGAGGTGTTTTAGCGAAAACATGTTTTGAGCCACACGAGCTCTCCGGCCCGTTCGGTGCACATTTTTGAAAAAGCTAGGAGCTGCCCCTAGGTTCGGGGTGTCACAAAATATTGAAAAGTGGTCAAAAACCGCTATCCAGAATCGGATGTAGAATCATTAGACGAACTTAAAATTGTTCTACAACCCCCAGTCCGACGCCTCGTATTCGAGATATAGCACTTTGTAGGTCTGACCGAGCAATTTTGTACTGAAATGTATGGCGGACATGTTATTCATTAAACAACATTAACTTGCATCGTGCCCTACTTCATCGGCACAGCTACTATCGACTATCTATTGTTGAAATGGATTGAGTTTGACCATTTTAGCTCTTTTCTTATGCCGTGCACCAACAGTGTGTACCGATCAGGGAAAGTACACTACTTACGCGTTCATGGATGTATATGTTGGTACAAGTTGCCGGTCGGAATAGCAGTGCACCAAAACTGTGTACCGATCAGGAAAGTACAAGACGGAGGGCGCAGCCCGAGCGTACGCGTTCATAGATGTCCATGTTGGTACAACCTACATGTACGTACCTTGTTTTTGCATCAAAAGTTCCAATAAAGTGTTTGTATGCTTAAAATGCTTATCTCAACCGGTCACCTTTTGGCCTGCCCTTTTATAGACAGAAACCTAGAACGATACTCGCGATGTTTGTGTTTTTCCATTCGCCCGGGACGACGAATGAGCTCTGTGCACATCGTGCAGAAAACTGTCTCCTCCTCGTATGTTTTTGTCCCTCCACGCATATAATCACCCACATTTGTGTTCAACACGGACGGCGCAGCCCGAGCGAACGCGTTAATGTTTATGTTTGTGCACACTAAAGTTACAATCCTAGGATTTGGTTATTGCGTCGCAGTGCCCGACCGTCGCGGACACCATTCTTGGACAAAAGTCCAAGTACGTAGAGTACATTCCCTAGGTATGTGCCCGTTCGTGACTTTCGTTGCGTGCTTACAGACACGCTTGGGTATGTTTACCATACAAGGTTTACTAGGAAAACCTGGGAAGGACGCTTGCCCTCCCGTCGCGGACACCATTCTTGGAAAGAAGTCCTGGTACTTAGCGTTCTTTAATGTACTTGATCAGTTTGTATTGCAATTGCTTTGTGCCATTGACTTTTGCTAATGCTCACTAAGGGGTGTTCGTTTGCGATGTGTATGATAAGCAACTGTCTATTCTAACCAGCAGTTAATCAACACTTTTCACCCAAATCATAGGAACGTAGAGTACTTTCCTGATCGGTACACAATTTTGGTGCACCTCTAACTTCGCCAGCACTTTATCGTTACGTTTTGTGCACAACCTTGGGACATGGTGTAAGTTTCATCATTGTTATGTTTGATTCGGTTTATTATGATTGAAAAATACGCTACGTCCCAGAAATCTGAACTCGAATACTTTTGCCACGTTGCGCAAAAAGCTGCTGAGCAACTCCTAGCCGTTTACCGATTTATAATTTAATTTTCGTTGTTAGTTTTAAAAATACGCTAAGTCCCAAAATCTGAACTCGAATACTTTTTCTATGTGCCGCCAAAAGCTACTGAGCAACGCCTAGGTTGGTACATTTTGGTACATGGAGTGTATGCGTGCAGGCGTACTGCCGTGCTGGACCGGAAAATCGCACTTGCTACTAGAACGTAGAGTAATTCCCTAGATAGGTGCTTTTGCATGCCTCTGTTCGACGTCCATGCAACTTGGAACGTGCGACACACGTAGCTAGGCTTCCCCATACATATTCCCTAGGGTAGCACCAAATTGCACACTTTCAGGGGTATATTTTGGTACGGTGTACTGTGCATGGTACAAGTATCATTAGCTCGTGCAATTTATTTTGCATCAAGTTGCGATTGCTGGTGCGTCGAGATAGGAGTGTTTCGCGACTTTTGCCAAGCTTTGGTGCCATTTGGTGAATAATTAATGTTCTAGCCACAATAAACGTGCCACATAATGCCAATAACGAAAACGCCATTTTCAAGGGACTTCCAGTCAAAATGTTTGCAATCAGCGCTTTCCTGTCGAGTTCAGGATTTGGGACTTAGCGATTTTTTCACGATCCAATCAAACGACCAGTTCGTGAATAAACAATTCATACAACAGTGCATCCCTTCAAAGTAGAAAAGAGCCGAATGCTAGGGAGCTCCAGTCAAAAACGTTGTCATTGGCGCTTTCTTCTCGAGTTCAGGATTTGGGACTTAGCGTTTTTTTCACGATCCAGCCAAAAGACCAGATCGTGAAATAAACAATTAATACAACTGTACTAGTACATCCCTTCAACTGAAGCAAGC
>NW_024412099.1:222500-225000 GCF_016920715.1 Anopheles arabiensis | reverse complement strand
GACATTCCGCCGATGGGGCAAAACCGCAGACATGGAGGTATTCCCGGAAATATCCGTGTCCGGTTAATACCTGTGAGAGGTGGAAATCAACCTCTCCATGTCGCCTACTCATCCACAAGTGCAGGTCCGGGATCATTCGGTGGGCCCAGACCGCATACCGACTGGCTGTTGGAGCTGCGGCCGCCGCATCCCACGCTCGCTGCCACTCCTGGAGAGTCCCCTGCCTCTTCCAGCCGGATGTCCTTGCGGCTGGCGCCCGGGCAGCTAGGAGCCTCCGATGGCACCTTGCGTCCTCCCGTACCAGCAGCCTGAACGGCACAAGGCCTGCCAGTGCAACTCCGGTCTCATATGCCACCGACACGAACGAGTTGGTGACACCGCGAGCCAGGGGCTGCTGCACCTGGGCCAGCTTCCTCTGGCACCACTGCAGATCCGTCGCCTCGGACCACACGGGGCAGCATACCGGATGATCGACTCCGCCACTGCCGCCAACAGCCGACGCTTGGCCACCTGGGGCCCACTGTGGTTCCTCATTACTGCGGTGACCACACCTACCACGCGGAGGGCTTTAGCCGTCGACAGCTCCACGTGCGGCTTCCACGACAGGTGGTCATGGATCTGGACCCCCAGATACCGGATCGACTGTTTGCTGTGTATGATGGTGTCCCCGACGCGGAACGGCACCCTCAGTTGACCTCTTCGCAGACTGGAGATCATTACTCCTTCCGTCTTCTCCGGAGCGAGCTGCAGGTGATGGTCCTCCATCCAAGCCGCAATCGCGTCCACTGCCTGTTCAGCCACCGATGCCGCCTCCTCTGGTGTGCAACCCCGTGCCATGACCACTATGTCATCCGCATAGCCGATGACGCTAGCCCTTCAGGAAGCTCGACCCGCAACACGCCGTCGTACATGATGTTCCACAGGGTCGGGCCCAGAATGGACCCCTGTGGAACACCTGCAGTCACTGGCGTGTAACGGGCCCGTCTGCGGTGTCATAGACGAGCTCCCTGTTTTCGAAGTAGTCTCTCAGGATGTTGCGGAGCTGCCTCGGCACGCCTTTGTCCTCCAGCGCTGTAGCGATGCACTGCCAGCTGGCAGTGTTAAATGCATTACGCACATCCAGCGCCACTACTAGAAGGCAGCGTTTGTCCCTGTTGTTGGTGCGGCCAAATGACATCGCGTGACGGCCTGCATCCACCACCAGCTGAATCGCCTGCACTGTCGAACGGCCCCTCCTGAACCCGTACTGGTTTTCTGCCAACCTCGGTGATTCAGGAGCCTCGATGACATCATTTATTCGCGACAGCAGCAACCGCTCGTACGCTTTGCCCGGGTTGTTCAGCAGCAGAATCGGGCGGAAGGATGAAGCGAGCCCCGGTGGCTTGCCCGGCTTGGGGATCAGGGCCAGCTTCTTCCACTCATCCGGGAACCGCTCGTTGTCCAAGCATTCCTGGAACAACTTCTTGAAGATGTCCGTATGCTTCCGGATGGCGGCCGTCAAAGCAGCGTTTGGCACACCATCCAGTCCTGGAGCCTTCCTCGGATTCAGCGAGCTCGCGATGTCCAACAGCTCCTGTTCATTAACGTCCCGAACTGGTTCTCTCTCCTCTCCAGGACTTGGCCTGGTGACGCTGGCCAGTCAACCGGAGGATGCTGGGGAACAGAGTGGAAACGATACCCTCTAGCACCGATGAATCGCGCTCTCTCGCCGTCCAGCTTCCACGAAGGCGGCTTAGTACGTTGCGGTACCATTGTCCCGTCTCGTCTTCCGCGAGGCCCCGCAGCATTTCATCGAAGTGCTCCTTCTTGCTGGTGGTGATGGCTGAATCCAGGGCGGTACGCACCTGGAGAAGGTCGCTGGCTGCGGCGATTTGCTCTTCCTCGTCGATGGCAGTTTCAAGGCGTTCCTTAGCGAGGCGGCAGTTCTCACACAGGACCTCGATTGCTGGCGTCCACCAATACGCAGGTCGTCCCGAGTGACCTTGTGAAGGGAACACTCGCGCCATGGCTGCGTCACAAGCTTCCGTCATGACTTTCTCCAGGCTTTCGGCATTTGTAACCCGCTCTGCGAACGAAGCTACGTCGAGCGCTACACCGAAAAGCTCGGCATCGAACTGACGGCTACGCCATCTCGTGCCGCTTTCTCGCGTGGAAGGACCCTCCTGTCGACGACTATCTGCCGCTGACCGCTGAACAGCTCCCCACAGCAAACCGAATGTACACGTGGTCACTGTACGAGTATCTGCTCATAATCCTCCACCGATGCTCCGGAATGGTGTTAACTCCGGCGATGCTGTGGCTGGCGAAGGCAACGTCCACCACGCTCGGGCGAGCCACCTGTTGCCTAGGAAGGTTGGGGCGGTGCCGGTGTTTAACACCTCCAGCCCCAAGCTGTCGACAAGCTGGACCGCAGCCTCTCCCTTTGCGTTGATGCGGCCACTTCCCCAAACAGTGTGCCACGCATTGAGATCCCCGCAAAGACGACGCGCGGGTGACCTCT
>NW_024412099.1:212500-217500 GCF_016920715.1 Anopheles arabiensis | reverse complement strand
CTGCGCGATGTACAAAGCCCAACAGGAACCTCGTATCGGCTGCCGAGCCGGAGCTTGAACAACTTGGACTTTCACCTCTAATTTATATCAACTCACCACTCCCCGAGGGATCCGCAGAATTGCTTCTGGGTCCCGTATCGTTATTTGCGATTCGTGTTTGCATTACACTACATTGAACTATTCCAACTTGTTTATCCGCATGGCGAACATTTGCTGCATAGAACATTTAAGTTCCACTTCGCTCTCCCCTACGTGGGTCTGAGCTTCGCTCTCAGGGAAAAAATATGCCACATTTGGTAGGGAGACCCGGTTTCATCACGCTTTGTGCCCTGCACCATATATACCCTCATAAATTTATTCATTGGATTAGATCCAAGGAACACCAGATCATGCACCACTACCCATAATAGCTCATCGAGCTTAGCGTGAATCCTTCGGGTTTCCCTAAGAAGTTCGATTGGTCTTGCAGAGTTTAAAGACAACGAAGCTTAGTTTCAAGCAATGGTTAATATACGCGTATTCAAAACCCTTAGCTGTTACAACTTTTTACTAGAAACCATCACGACGAAGTCTTTGGGTCCGTAGACCCGTGATGTACTGCTCCAGGAACGTTTTGATAGGGTGGAAGCTCAAAATCATAGGTTAAAATCATCGGCAGAGCCCACCAGACACCACTTTTGCTTCATTAGTTCGGACTATAGGCATACGACGATTTTTATCGCGGAGGGGACGTATGACCCAAACGGGGCTTAATGACCCACTGCCACTGCAAACCATGCTCCTACGACTAAATAGAGGTAAAACTACGATTTGGTGCAATCTTCATGTTTGACCTCGTAGCAAGGTACCCTCCCTATAGTAGGCAATGAACAAATGATCATAATCCCAGGAGGGCAAAAATGGGAACCCGAAAGGAAAGCGCTGTTGGCGCGCCTAAGCTACTGGCCCGTAGAGTAAAATGGTACCCCCAACAAAGTTGTCGATTGACATTCTGATTGCACTTTTCATCATCTAGGGTGCGTTCCTTACACGTTTTGAGGTGTTTTAGCGAAAACATGTTTTGAGCCACACGAGCTCTCCGGCCCGTTCGGTGCACATTTTGAAAAAGCTAGGAGCTGCCCCTAGGTTCGGGGTGTCACAAAATATTGAAAAGTGGTCAAAAACCGCTATCCAGAATCGGATGTAGAATCATTAGACGAACTTAAAATTGTTCTACGACCAATGTCTGCGACGTTTAGTATTCAAGATATGGCCCGCCCTAGGTCTGACCTTGCATTTTCGTGAAAATTTAAAGCATGGCCATAGGGACGGGTAAAATAGCTATTTTGAAGCAAAAACCACCTCACTTTAAATGGCCATAACTTTTGAAAACAAGAGCTAGGGTGCGTTCCTTACACGTTTTGAGGTGTTTTAGCGAAAAACATGTTTTGAGCCACACGAGCTCTCCGGCCCGTTCGGTGCACATTTTTGAAAAAGCTAGGAGCTGCCCCTAGGTTCGGGGTGTCACAAAATATTGAAAAGTGGTCAAAAACCGCTATCCAGAATCGGATGTAGAATCATTAGACGAACTTAAAATTGTTCTACAACCCCCAGTCCGACGCCTCGTATTCGAGATATAGCACTTTGTAGGTCTGACCGAGCAAATTTGTACTGAAATGTATGGCGGACATGTTATTCATTAAACAACATTAACTTGCATCGTGCCCTACTTCATCGGCACAGCTACTATCGACTATCTATTGTTGAAATGGATTGAGTTTGACCATTTTAGCTCTTTTCTTATGCCGTGCACCAACAGTGTGTACCGATCAGGAAAGTACACTACTTACGCGTTCATGGATGTATATGTTGGTACAAGTTGCCGGTCGGAATAGCAGTGCACCAAAACTGTGTACCGATCAGGAAAGTACAAGACGGAGGGCGCAGCCCGAGCGTACGCGTTCATAGATGTCCATGTTGGTACAACCTACATGTACGTACCTTGTTTTTGCATCAAAAGTTCCAATAAAGTGTTTGTATGCTTAAAACGCTTATCTCAACCGGTCACCTTTTGGCCTGCCCTTTTATAGACAGAAACCTAGAACGATACTCGCGATGTTTGTGTTTTTCCATTCGCCCGGGACGACGAATGAGCTCTGTGCACATCGTGCAGAAAACTGTCTCCTCCTCGTATGTTTTTGTCCCTCCACGCATATAATCACCCACATTTGTGTTCAACACGGACGGCGCAGCCCGAGCGAACGCGTTAATGTTTATGTTTGTGCACACTAAAGTTACAATCCTAGGATTTGGTTATTGCGTCGCAGTGCCCGACCGTCGCGGACACCATTCTTGGACAAAAGTCCAAGTACGTAGAGTACATTCCCTAGGTATGTGCCCGTTCGTGACTTTCGTTGCGTGCTTACAGACACGCTTGGGTATGTTTACCATACAAGGTTTACTAGGAAAACCTGGGAAGGACGCTTGCCCTCCCGTCGCGGACACCATTCTTGGAAAGAAGTCCTGGTACTTAGCGTTCTTTAATGTACTTGATCAGTTTGTATTGCAATTGCTTTGTGCCATTGACTTTTGCTAATGCTCACTAAGGGTGTTCGTTTGCGATGTGTATGATAAGCAACTGTCTATTCTAACCAGCAGTTAATCAACACTTTTCACCCAAATCATAGGAACGTAGAGTACTTTCCCTGATCGGTACACAATTTTGGTGCACCTCTAACTTCGCCAGCACTTTATCGTTACGTTTTGTGCACAACCTTGGGACATGGTGTAAGTTTCATCATTGTTATGTTTGATTCGGTTTATTATGATTGAAAAATACGCTACGTCCCAGAAATCTGAACTCGAATACTTTTGCCACGTTGCGCAAAAAAGCTGCTGAGCAACTCCTAGCCGTTTACCGATTTATAATTTAATTTTCGTTGTTAGTTTTAAAAATACGCTAAGTTCCAAAAATCTGAACTCGAATACTTTTTCTATGTGCCGCCAAAAGCTACTGAGCAACGCCTAGGTTGGTACATTTTTGGTACATGGAGTGTATGCGTGCAGGCGTACTGCCGTGCTGGACCGGAAAATCGCACTTGCTACTAGAACGTAGAGTAATTCCCCAGATAGGTGCTTTTGCATGCCTCTGTTCGACGTCCATGCAACTTGGAACGTGCGACACACGTAGCTAGGCTTCCCATACATATTCCCTAGGGTAGCACCAAATTGCACACTTTCAGGGGTATATTTTGGTACGGTGTACTGTGCATGGTACAAGTATCATTAGCTTGTGCAATTTATTTTGCATCAAGTTGCGATTGCTGGTGCGTCGAGATAGGAGTGTTTCGCGACTTTTGCCAAGCTTTGGTGCCATTTGGTGAATAATTAATGTTCTAGCCACAATAAACGTGCCACATAATGCCAATAACGAAAACGCCATTTTCAAGGGACTTCCAGTCAAAATGTTTGCAATCAGCGCTTTCCTGTCGAGTTCAGGATTTGGGACTTAGCGATTTTTTCACGATCCAATCAAACGACCAGTTCGTGAATAAACAATTCATACAACAGTGCATCCCTTCAAAGTAGAAAAGAGCCGAATGCTAGGGAGCTCCAGTCAAAAACGTTGTCATTGGCGCTTTCTTCTCGAGTTCAGGATTTGGGACTTATGTTTTTTTCACGATCCAGCCAAAAGACCAGATCGTGAAATAAACAATTAATACAACTGTACTAGTACATCCCTTCAACTGAAGCAAGCGCACCATACATGACCCGTACGCTAATCATCCAAGCACATGACACGTCAACTAAGTCAACACATGATACAACTTGGAAAACTGACGGGTAAGTAGGTCATCTCGTACACGACGACACACCGACCAAACCAGGTCAACACGTCACATGCACAAGACATCCTACTACCAAGGCCGACCACCTCGACACACGACCTGTTAACCGAACATGGTCAACACCATCATGTGCAAGGCAACCGGGCCAAACGGGTCAACTTATACAACTTGTAACGAGCATGTGTAAGCTTACTGGTGTGGTCCGCACGGTCCTCACATCAAGACAATCAAGTCGAGAACGAGGCACGCCGACAAGCTCATTAGTGTTAAGTGTCCTTCTCCATCCCATGTCAAGTCACTCGTCTGACACGGAAGTAGCCAACTCTTGTCCACTAGTATAAAGGAACGGTCTCCAGACCAGGTCAAGTCACTCGTCTGACAAGGAAGGAGCACGCACCAAGCTTCACCAGAGCACGGTACCACGGTCCCCAGACCAAGATGGTTAGTTACGCCAACGAGGAAGGGGCACGCGTTCCCTTGCTACACTCAACTTAGTACACTCATGCTCTCACAAGAGTATCCCCTGTGTCGACGTGGTCCCCAGACCAAGACGAGCTTGCGCACATCGAGGAAGGGCACACGGACAAACCACCAAGCATGGGTCGCCTGAGAGGATCGATGCGAACGCATCTCTACAACTCGCAGCTCCCAGCCTGAAGTCCCGTCGTTTGCGGGCGGTTGATAGGTGTCGAAACTAGGTATATCCACGTTGGGCAGAGCTCAAGCCAACGGCGTTCCCAGTTACGGTACTAACACGCAGCGAACTCCACTCATTGCGGCCTAGGTATAGCGGGATGAGACGCCGGCTGCAGGACGCAGCTCGACGCTCTGGGGAAGGTATTGAGCGCCTCATACTGAATCGCCTCAACGACCATCTCGAGGAGCGTCTTCACCCCGACTGTCGGACCGGCAGTTCGGATTTCGTCGAGGACGATCGACAGTGAGCGCCATTCAGCGCGTTGTTGAGGCCGGCCGCGCCATGTCGTTTGGGCGAACGAACGGCCGGGATTTTCTTGCTTGTGGTGGCGTTGGACGAAGAACGCGTTCAACACGGCCAGCTGGCAATCCATTGCCAGCGCCCTTCAGGCAAAAGGTGTCCCAACCGGCCTCCAACGGATGCTTCGAGCTACTTCGAAGATCGCATGCTATACTTCGACACGAGCGAAGGCCCCG
>NW_024412099.1:200000-202500 GCF_016920715.1 Anopheles arabiensis | reverse complement strand
CAAAAAATGGGAACCCGAAAGGAAAGCGCTGTTGGCGCGCCTAAGCTACTGGCCCGTAGAGTAAAATGGTACCCCCAACAAAGTTGTCGATTGACATTCTGATTGCACTTTTCATCATCTAGGGTGCGTTCCTTACACGTTTTGAGGTGTTTTAGCGAAAAACATGTTTTGAGCCACACGAGCTCTCCGGCCCGTTCGGTGCACATTTTTGAAAAAGCTAGGAGCTGCCCCTAGGTTCGGGGTGTCACAAAATATTGAAAAGTGGTCAAAAACCGCTATCCAGAATCGGATGTAGAATCATTAGACGAACTTAAAATTGTTCTACAACCCCCAGTCCGACGCCTCGTATTCGAGATATAGCACTTTGTAGGTCTGACCGAGCAATTTTGTACTGAAATGTATGGCGGACATGTTATTCATTAAACAACATTAACTTGCATCGTGCCCTACTTCATCGGCACAGCTACTATCGACTATCTATTGTTGAAATGGATTGAGTTTGACCATTTTAGCTCTTTTCTTATGCCGTGCACCAACAGTGTGTACCGATCAGGGAAAGTACACTACTTACGCGTTCATGGATGTATATGTTGGTACAAGTTGCCGGTCGGAATAGCAGTGCACCAAAACTGTGTACCGATCAGGGAAAGTACAAGACGGAGGGCGCAGCCCGAGCGTACGCGTTCATAGATGTCCATGTTGGTACAACCTACATGTACGTACCTTGTTTTTGTATCAAAAGTTCCAATAAAGTGTTTGTATGCTTAAAATGCTTATCTCAACCGGTCACCTTTTGGCCTGCCCTTTATAGACAGAAACCTAGAACGATACTCGCGATGTTTGTGTTTTTCCATTCGCCCGGGACGACGAAATGAGCTCTGTGCACATCGTGCAGAAAACTGTCTCCTCCTCGTATGTTTTTGTCCCTCCACGCATATAATCACCCACATTTGTGTTCAACACGGACGGCGCAGCCCGAGCGAACGCGTTAATGTTTATGTTTGTGCACACTAAAGTTACAATCCTAGGATTTGGTTATTGCGTCGCAGTGCCCGACCGTCGCGGACACCATTCTTGGACAAAAGTCCAAGTACGTAGAGTACATTCCCTAGGTATGTGCCCGTTCGTGACTTTCGTTGCGTGCTTACAGACACGCTTGGGTATGTTTACCATACAAGGTTTACTAGGAAAACCTGGGAAGGACGCTTGCCCTCCCGTCGCGGACACCATTCTTGGAAAGAAGTCCTGGTACTTAGCGTTCTTTAATGTACTTGATCAGTTTGTATTGCAATTGCTTTGTGCCATTGACTTTTGCTAATGCTCACTAAGGGGTGTTCGTTTGCGATGTGTATGATAAGCAACTGTCTATTCTACCAGCAGTTAATCAACACTTTTCACCCAAATCATAGGAACGTAGAGTACTTTCCCTGATCGGTACACAATTTTGGTGCACCTCTAACTTCGCCAGCACTTTATCGTTACGTTTTGTGCACAACCTTGGGACATGGTGTAAGTTTCATCATTGTTATGTTTGATTCGGTTTATTATGATTGAAAAATACGCTACGTCCAAGAAATCTGAACTCGAATACTTTTGCCACGTTGCGCAAAAAGCTACTGAGCAACTCCTAGCCGTTTACCGATTTATAATTTAATTTTCGTTATTAGTTTTAAAAATACGCTAAGTCCCAAAAATCTGAACTCGAATACTTTTTCTATGTGCCGCCAAAAGCTACTGAGCAACTCCTAGCCGTTTACCGATTTAAAATTTAATTTTCGTTATTAGTTTTAAAAATACGCTAAGTCCCAAAAATCTGAACTCGAATACTTTTTCTATGTGCCGCTAAAAGCTACTGAGCAACGCCTAGGTTGGTACATTTCTGGTACATGGAGTGTATGCGTGCAGGCGTACTGCCGTGCTGGACCGGAAAATCGCACTTGCTACTAGAACGTAGAGTAATTCCCTAGATAGGTGCTTTTGCATGCCTCTGTTCGACGTCCATGCAACTTGGAACGTGCGACACACGTAGCTAGGCTTCCCATACATATTCCCTAGGGTAGCACCAAATTGCACACTTTCAGGGGTATATTTTGGTACGGTGTACTGTGCATGGTACAAGTATCATTAGCTCGTGCAATTTATTTTGCATCAAGTTGCGATTGCTGGTGCGTCGAGATAGGAGTGTTTCGCGACTTTTGCCAAGCTTTGGTGCCATTTGGTGAATAATTAATGTTCTAGCCACAATAAACGTGCCACATAATGCCAATAACGAAAACGCCATTTTCAAGGGACTTCCAGTCAAAATGTTTGCAATCAGCGCTTTCCTGTCGAGTTCAGGATTTGGGACTGAGCGATTTTTTTTCACGATCCAATCAAACGACCAGTTCGTGAATAAACAATTCATACAACAGTACATCCCTTCAAAGTAGAAAAAGCCGAATGCTAGGGAGCTCCAGTCAAAAACGTTGTCATTGGCGCTTTCTTCTCGAGTTCAGGATTT
>NW_024412099.1:177500-180000 GCF_016920715.1 Anopheles arabiensis | reverse complement strand
CGGATGATCGACTCCGCCACTGCCGCCAACAGCCGACGCTTGGCCACCTGGGGCCCACTGTGGTTCCTCATTACTGCGGTGACCACACCTACCACGCGGAGGGCTTTAGCCGTCGACAGCTCCACGTGCGGCTTCCACGACAGGTGGTCATGGATCTGGACCCCCAGATACCGGATCGACTGTTTGCTGTGTATGATGGTGTCCCCGACGCGGAACGGCACCCTCAGTTGACCTCTTCGCAGACTGGAGATCATTACTCCTTCCGTCTTCTCGGAGCGAGCTGCAGGTGATGGTCCTCCATCCAAGCCGCAATCGCGTCCACTGCCTGTTCAGCCACCGATGCCGCCTCCTCTGGTGTGCAACCCCGTGCCATGACCACTATGTCATCCGCATAGCCGATGACGCTAGCCCCTTCAGGAAGCTCGACCCGCAACACGCCGTCGTACATGATGTTCCACAGGGTCGGGCCCAGAATGGACCCCTGTGGAACACCTGCAGTCACTCGGCGTGTAACGGGCCCGTCTGCGGTGTCATAGACGAGCTCCCTGTTTTCGAAGTAGTCTCTCAGGATGTTGCGGAGCTGCCTCGGCACGCCTTTGTCCTCCAGCGCCGTAGCGATGCACTGCCAGCTGGCAGTGTTAAATGCATTACGCACATCCAGCGCCACTACTAGAAGGCAGCGTTTGTCCCTGTTGTTGGTGCGGCCAAATGACATCGCGTGACGGCCTGCATCCACCACCAGCTGAATCGCCTGCACTGTCGAACGGCCCCTCCTGAACCCGTACTGGTTTTCTGCCAACCTCGGTGATTCAGGAGCCTCGATGACATCATTTATTCGCGACAGCAGCAACCGCTCGTACGCTTTGCCCGGGTTGTTCAGCAGCAGAATCGGGCGGAAGGATGAAGCGAGCCCCGGTGGCTTGCCCGGCTTGGGGATCAGGGCCAGTTTCTGCTTCTTCCACTCATCCGGGAACCGCTCGTTGTCCAAGCATTCCTGGAACAACTTCTTGAAGATGTCCGTATGCTTCCGGATGGCGGCCGTCAAAGCAGCGTTTGGCACACCATCCAGTCCTGGAGCCTTCCTCGGATTCAGCGAGCTCGCGATGTCCAACAGCTCCTGTTCATTAACGTCCCGAACTGGTTCCTCCTCTCCCCTCTCCAGGACTTGGCCTGGTGACGCTGGCCAGTCAACCGGAGGATGCTGGGGAACAGAGTGGAAACGATACCCTCTAGCACCGATGAATCGCGCTCTCTCGCCGTCCAGCTTCCACGAAGGCGGCTTAGTACGTTGCGGTACCATTGTCCCGTCTCGTCTTCCGCGAGGCCCCGCAGCATTTCATCGAAGTGCTCCTTCTTGCTGGTGGTGATGGCTGAATCCAGGGCGGTACGCACCTGGAGAAGGTCGCTGGCTGCGGCGATTTGCTCTTCCTCGTCGATGGCAGTTTCAAGGCGTTCCTTAGCGAGGCGGCAGTTCTCACACAGGACCTCGATTGCTGGCGTCCACCAATACGCAGGTCGTCCCGAGTGACCTTGTGAAGGGAACACTCGCGCCATGGCTGCGTCACAAGCTTCCGTCATGACTTTCTCCAGGCTTTCGGCATTTGTAACCCGCTCTGCGAACGAAGCTACGTCGAGCGCTACACCGAAAAGCTCGGCATCGAACTGACGGCTACGCCATCTCGTGCCGCTTTCTCGCGTGGAAGGACCCTCCTGTCGACGACTATCTGCCGCTGACCGCTGGAACAGCTCCCCTACAGCAAACCGAATGTACACGTGGTCACTGTACGAGTATCTGCTCATAATCCTCCACCGATGCTCCGGAATGGTGTTAACTCCGGCGATGCTGCGGCTGGCGAAGGCAACGTCCACCACGCTCGGGCGAGCCACTCCGTTGCCTAGGAAGGTTGGGGCGGTGCCGGTGTTTAACACCTCCAGCCCCAAGCTGTCGACAAGCTGGACCGCAGCCTCTCCCTTTGCGTTGATGCGGCCACTTCCCCAAACAGTGTGCCACGCATTGAGATCCCCGCAAAGACGACGCGCGGGTGACCTCTCGCCAGCACATCGATGCGCTGCATTACCTCCTCGAACTCAGAGACGCCCGCTGAGGGCGACACGTAGCAACATATGAAGAGCACACCATTTATCCGGGCAGCCGCGATCCCAGACTGCGTCACAGAGACCACTTGCTGAACCGGGTACGTTTCGCTGCTGGCTATGATGGCCACCTTCCGTCCCTGTCGGCCACCCAGTTCCCATTGTTCCTGGGGACACTGTGCAGCTCCACCATCAGACAGACATCCACCCGCTCCATCCGCATCGTGTTGAGCGCCAGGTCTTGCGCGCTCCTACTGCGATTGACGTTGATCTGTAGCACTTCCATTTCAGTTCGAGGGTTGTCCACCGCAGGCTGCGGCACCAATACGGTGGGCACCGCCACACAGCATGCACTTGATCTCGTTGGTGCAACCCGACGCCTTGTGAGTTTGGTCACCACACCGTA
>NW_024412099.1:170000-172500 GCF_016920715.1 Anopheles arabiensis | reverse complement strand
GCGTGAATCCTTCGGGTTTCCCTAAGAAGTTCGATTGGTCTTGCAGAGTTTAAAGACAACGAAGCTTAGTTTCAAGCAATGGTTAATATACGCGTATTCAAAACCCTTAGCTGTTACAACTTTTTACTAGAAACCATCACGACGAAGTCTTTGGGTCCGTAGACCCGTGATGTACTGCTCCAGGAACGTTTTGATAGGGTGGAAGCTCAAAATCATAGGTTAAAATCATCGGCAGAGCCCACCAGACACCACTTTTGCTTCATTAGTTCGGACTATAGGCATACGACGATTTTTATCGCGGAGGGACGTATGACCCAAACGGGGGCTTAATGACCCACTGCCACTGCAAACCATGCTCCTACGACTAAATAGAGGTAAAACTACGATTTGGTGCAATCTTCATGTTTGACCTCGTAGCAAGGTACCCTCCCTATAGTAGGCAATGAACAAATGATCATAATCCCAGGAGGGCAAAAATGGGAACCCGAAAGGAAAGCGCTGTTGGCGCGCCTAAGCTACTGGCCCGTAGAGTAAAAATGGTACCCCAACAAAGTTGTCGATTGACATTCTGATTGCACTTTTCATCATCTAGGGTGCGTTCCTTACACGTTTTGAGGTGTTTTAGCGAAAAACATGTTTTGAGCCACACGAGCTCTCCGGCCCGTTCGGTGCACATTTTTGAAAAAAGCTAGGAGCTGCCCCTAGGTTCGGGGTGTCACAAAATATTGAAAAGTGGTCAAAAACCGCTATCCAGAATCGGATGTAGAATCATTAGACGAACTTAAAATTGTTCTACAACCCCCAGTCCGACGCCTCGTATTCGAGATATAGCACTTTGTAGGTCTGACCGAGCAATTTTGTACTGAAATGTATGGCGGACATGTTATTCATTAAACAACATTAACTTGCATCGTGCCCTACTTCATCGGCACAGCTACTATCGACTATCTATTGTTGAAATGGATTGAGTTTGACCATTTTAGCTCTTTTCTTATGCCGTGCACCAACAGTGTGTACCGATCAGGGAAAGTACACTACTTACGCGTTCATGGATGTATATGTTGGTACAAGTTGCCGGTCGGAATAGCAGTGCACCAAAACTGTGTACCGATCAGGAAAGTACAAGACGGAGGGCGCAGCCCGAGCGTACGCGTTCATAGATGTCCATGTTGGTACAACCTACATGTACGTACCTTGTTTTTGTATCAAAAGTTCCAATAAAGTGTTTGTATGCTTAAAATGCTTATCTCAACCGGTCACCTTTTGGCCTGCCCTTTTATAGACAGAAACCTAGAACGATACTCGCGATGTTTGTGTTTTTCCATTCGCCCGGGACGACGAAATGAGCTCTGTGCACATCGTGCAGAAAACTGTCTCCTCCTCGTATGTTTTTGTCCCTCCACGCATATAATCACCCACATTTGTGTTCAACACGGACGGCGCAGCCCGAGCGAACGCGTTAATGTTTATGTTTGTGCACACTAAAGTTACAATCCTAGGATTTGGTTATTGCGTCGCAGTGCCCGACCGTCGCGGACACCATTCTTGGACAAAAGTCCAAGTACGTAGAGTACATTCCCTAGGTATGTGCCCGTTCGTGACTTTCGTTGCGTGCTTACAGACACGCTTGGGTATGTTTACCATACAAGGTTTACTAGGAAAACCTGGGAAGGACGCTTGCCCTCCCGTCGCGGACACCATTCTTGGAAAGAAGTCCTGGTACTTAGCGTTCTTTAATGTACTTGATCAGTTTGTATTGCAATTGCTTTGTGCCATTGACTTTTGCTAATGCTCACTAAGGGGTGTTCGTTTGCGATGTGTATGATAAGCAACTGTCTATTCTTACCAGCAGTTAATCAACACTTTTCACCCAAATCATAGGAACGTAGAGTACTTTCCCTGATCGGTACACAATTTTGGTGCACCTCTAACTTCGCCAGCACTTTATCGTTACGTTTTGTGCACAACCTTGGGACATGGTGTAAGTTTCATCATTGTTATGTTTGATTCGGTTTATTATGATTGAAAAATACGCTACGTCCAAGAAATCTGAACTCGAATACTTTTGCCACGTTGCGCAAAAAGCTACTGAGCAACTCCTAGCCGTTTACCGATTTATAATTTAATTTTCGTTATTAGTTTTAAAAATACGCTAAGTCCCAAAAATCTGAACTCGAATACTTTTTCTATGTGCCGCCAAAAGCTACTGAGCAACTCCTAGCCGTTTACCGATTTAAAATTTAATTTTCGTTATTAGTTTTAAAAATACGCTAAGTCACAAAAATCTGAACTCGAATACTTTTTCTATGTGCCGCTAAAAGCTACTGAGCAACGCCTAGGTTGGTACATTTCTGGTACATGGAGTGTATGCGTGCAGGCGTACTGCCGTGCTGGACCGGAAAATCGCACTTGCTACTAGAACGTAGAGTAATTCCCTAGATAGGTGCTTTTGCATGCCTCTGTTCGACGTCCATGCAACTTGGAACGTGCGACACACGTA
>NW_024412099.1:162500-165000 GCF_016920715.1 Anopheles arabiensis | reverse complement strand
TTCGCTGTTCCCAGGAACTCTTTCCACTTCCTCTGTCGGGTATGCTTGATCAATCGCTTGAGGGCATTCCGTGCCACCTTGAACTCGTCCCTAAAAGTAGAATAGAGATCAGTATTAAAAGCTCTTTGCGCTAATCGATCGCGGTGTTTGCACTCTTTGCGAAGTGCCTCAATCTCTAACGTCCACCAAAATGCACTCTTGTTAGGAGTGTACCTCTTACGTTTAGTCATCGTCGCATTACACGCCGTGACAAGTATACGCATTAAGTCTTCGCTTGTTGTGACCTCGGTCTCAAAAGCGGCTTGCATCATAACTTCAAATATATCTTTGCTAAAATACTTGATGCTCCATCCCGTTATGGGTCGGGACAGATTACGCACGCTTTGCGTCTCAAGATCTATTCGTATTGCACGATGATCAGAGTTCATATAGCTAGATAACACCTCCCACTTAAATGATCTTGCTACGGTTCGGCTCGCAAAAGTAAGATCAACTACTGACGTGCGCCCTGGTCCAACATAAGTTGGGGTGCTGCCGTCGTTCAATAAAATTGCGTCAATCTGCGCAAAGGTTGATAAAACCAACTCACCTCTTCGTTTCTGGGTTTCTCCACGCTCGCCAAGTTGGTTGTTCCAACTTGATGACCAAGCGTTGAAGTCCCCCGATAACGAATTTGTGGATACCGGTTACGGCCATTACCGTGTTATCCAACATGTTCTGGAACTCTTCCATACTAAATCTAGGTGGCGCGTAAACGCTAACCACTCGCATATCACCTATGTCAACTATCATTAAACCCTTCAGAGCCTTACTGACTACCTTAACTGGTAAGTCCGCGTTAACCACTACCGCTGCTGTGTTATCGTCGTTGCGTAACACTTTGACGTTGGTTGTTGCCAGATACGGATCTGCAATCAACACTATATCCGCAGATTCTTCCCTAATCGTTTGCCACATTAATTGAAATGCAGCATAACTATGATTCTGGTTATGTTGTAGCAACCTAACCATTATTATCTAATCGTTCGCCTACGGGGACACATATAACTGCCCGTTGCGTGAAGGTTCTGTGACCTCGTACCGCAATCCAAACACTTGACAGAGTTGGTACAAGCTTGCTTCTTGTGTCCACTCAAACCGCATTTCCAGCACAGATTACTTCTGTCTGGTTCCCTACAATGGTAGCTCGTATGGCCTACCTTCCAACACTTATAGCATTTCTGCTCTTCCATAACCTCGCGGATATGGCATATCGACCAACCAACTTTCAGCTTTCCCAAATTCAAGAAGCTTTGAAAGTCTGGCAGCGATACGTTGATCCGTGCCCACTGCGTACCGGCCGCGCGGCCTTTCTTCATTTTGATACGATCTGTTTCTATCTCGATGTTGAGCTGTGCTTTGACAGACTCCGCAACCTCCTCTGGGGTGGTAATTTCATCGAGATGCATGATCTCAATCATTTTAGAAGGAGCTAGCGTTCTCACTGACGCCTTGCCCTTCACCGCTTCCTTAACCTTTGGGGCAATTGCACTAGCAGAACTACCCTGCTTAAGTTCTAGCAACATGCCTCCATTCTGGACCCGTCGGACCTTAGAGATTGTCTCTCCAACCGATTTAAGAGCATCGGACTGCTTCATTTCCTTGAGCAATTTCGCCAGCTCCTCGGAAGTGCAGTCCGATATCAGCAGAGCCTCAGGCCGCTTTCTGGGCTTATTCTGCTTCTTCTTGCTCTTCTTCTTCTTCCTCTTATTAATTCTACCCTCATTAATATTCGGTCCGTTTCTCGGACTTGGAATATTTTCCACCGCTTCCTAACAGAGGTCAACCTCGATGGTTGTTGTTGTTGTTGTTGCAATCTTTGCAACCCACTTGGACCAGGCTGTTGGTCATCAGCCACTGGTCTTCTGCCTTTTCGCGTTTGCGGCCCGAATCCATCGTTACCGTCAAACGACGTTTGCGTTTGACGGTCGAGGACCTGCTGCATGCGATTTACGGCTCTGTACCTTCGAAATTCGGACATTACCTCATCGAGGAAGTCCATCATTACCGTAACTAGCGTAAAATGGGAAGACTCATCATCGAGTTTGCTTATCCCAAAACGCATCGCCTCCATTCGATCTTGAAGATCCATGAACGCTTGGTCCGGATCTTTCTTGTCAACCCCTTGGTCTTTTGACCTTCTTAGTTTTCGTGTTACTCATTCTATTGGGCTCAAACTCAGGCCCGCTATCCGCGTCTGTTTATGCAGTCTCCTATTTGGTTCCGTGGGTGGCTATGAAACAGGGAGCTCCACGCGAGGTTGGCCCGCGCCCTTATGAGACGACGGGCTCAGTGCCGAACCGGAGCAAAGTGGGGCTGAACCCACCCACACCTGCATTTGCCATAGAGCGTATCGTATGGCGACAGTCTTGGAGCGCTACCTAAGACTTGCTAAGTTTTAATAGAGCGGTGACAGAATCCCCTTAGCCCTCCCCGTTTCAAGCAGGTTTCACCCTGCTTT
>NW_024412099.1:145000-155000 GCF_016920715.1 Anopheles arabiensis | reverse complement strand
AGAGGTAAAAACTACGATTTGGTGCAATCTTCATGTTTGACCTCGTAGCAAGGTACCCTCCCTATAGTAGGCAATGAACAAATGATCATAATCCCAGGAGGGCAAAAATGGGAACCCGAAAGGAAAGCGCTGTTGGCGCGCCTAAGCTACTGGCCCGTAGAGTAAAATGGTACCCCCAACAAAGTTGTCGATGGACATTCTGATTGCACTTTTCATCATCTAGGGTGCGTTCCTTACACGTTTTGAGGTGTTTTGGCGAAAAACATGTTTTGAGCCACACGAGCTCTCCGGCCCGTTCGGTGCACATTTTTGAAAAAGCTAGGAGCTGCCCCTAGGTTCGGGGTGTCACAAAATATTGATAAGTGGTCAAAAACCGCTATCCAGAATCGGATGTAGAATCATTAGACGAACTTAAAATTGTTCTACGACCAATGTCTGCGACGTTTAGTATTCAAGATATGGCCCGGCCTAGGTCTGACCTTGCATTTTCGTGAAAATTTAAAGCATGGCCATAGGGACGGGTAAAATAGCTATTTTGAAGCAAAAAACCACCTCACTTTAAATGGCCATAACTTTTGAAAAACAAGAGCTAGGGTGCGTTCGCTTACACGTTTTGAGGTGTTTTAGCGAAAAACATGTTTTGAGCCACACGAGCTCTCCGGCCCGTTCGGTGCACATTTTTGAAAAAGCTAGGGAGCTGCCCTAGGTTCGGGGTGTCACAAAATATTGATAAGTGGTCAAAAACCGCTATCCAGAATCGGATGTAGAATCATTAGACGAACTTAAAATTGTTCTACGACCAATGTCTGCGACGTTTAGTATTCAAGATATGGCCCGGCCTAGGTCTGACCTTGCATTTTCGTGAAAATTTAAAGCATGGCCATAGGGACGGGTAAAATAGCTATTTTGAAGCAAAAAACCACCTCACTTTAAATGGCCATAACTTTTGAAAAACAAGAGCTAGGGTGCGTTCCTTACACGTTTTGAGGTGTTTTAGCGAAAAACATGTTTTGAGCCACACGAGCTCTCCGGCCCGTTCGGTGCACATTTTTGAAAAAGCTAGGAGCTGCCCCTAGGTTCGGGGTGTCACAAAATATTGAAAAGTGGTCAAAAACCGCTATCCAGAATCGGATGTAGAATCATTAGACGAACTTAAAATTGTTCTACAACCCCCAGTCCGACGCCTCGTATTCGAGATATAGCACTTTGTAGGTCTGACCGAGCAAATTTGTACTGAAATGTATGGCGGACATGTTATTCATTAAACAACATTAACTTGCATCGTGCCCTACTTCATCGGCACAGCTACTATCGACTATCTATTGTTGAAATGGATTGAGTTTGACCATTTTAGCTCTTTTCTTATGCCGTGCACCAACAGTGTGTACCGATCAGGGAAAGTACACTACTTACGCGTTCATGGATGTATATGTTGGTACAAGTTGCCGGTCGGAATAGCAGTGCACCAAAACTGTGTACCGATCAGGAAAGTACAAGACGGAGGGCGCAGCCCGAGCGTACGCGTTCATAGATGTCCATGTTGGTACAACCTACATGTACGTACCTTGTTTTTGTATCAAAAGTTCCAATAAAGTGTTTGTATGCTTAAAACGCTTATCTCAACCGGTCACCTTTTGGCCTGCCCTTTTATAGACAGAAACCTAGAACGATACTCGCGATGTTTGTGTTTTCCATTCGCCCGGGACGACGAAATGAGCTCTGTGCACATCGTGCAGAAAACTGTCTCCTCCTCGTATGTTTTTGTCCCTCCACGCATATAATCACCCACATTTGTGTTCAACACGGACGGCGCAGCCCGAGCGAACGCGTTAATGTTTATGTTTGTGCACACTAAAGTTACAATCCTAGGATTTGGTTATTGCGTCGCAGTGCCCGACCGTCGCGGACACCATTCTTGGACAAAAGTCCAAGTACGTAGAGTACATTCCCTAGGTATGTGCCCGTTCGTGACTTTCGTTGCGTGCTTACAGACACGCTTGGGTATGTTTACCATACAAGGTTTACTAGGAAAACCTGGGAAGGACGCTTGCCCTCCCGTCGCGGACACCATTCTTGGAAAGAAGTCCTGGTACTTAGCGTTCTTTAATGTACTTGATCAGTTTGTATTGCAATTGCTTTGTGCCATTGACTTTTGCTAATGCTCACTAAGGGGTGTTCGTTTGCGATGTGTATGATAAGCAACTGTCTATTCTAACCAGCAGTTAATCAACACTTTTCACCCAAATCATAGGAACGTAGAGTACTTTCCCTGATCGGTACACAATTTTGGTGCACCTCTAACTTCGCCAGCACTTTATCGTTACGTTTTGTGCACAACCTTGGGACATGGTGTAAGTTTCATCATTGTTATGTTTGATTCGGTTTATTATGATTGAAAAATACGCTACGTCCAGAAATCTGAACTCGAATACTTTTGCCACGTTGCGCAAAAGCTGCTGAGCAACTCCTAGCCGTTTACCGATTTATAATTTAATTTTCGTTGTTAGTTTTAAAAATACGCTAAGTTCCAAAAATCTGAACTCGAATACTTTTTCTATGTGCCAAAAGCTACTGAGCAACTCCTAGCCGTTTACCGATTTAAAATTTAATTTTCGTTATTAGTTTTAAAAATACGCTAAGTCCCAAAAATCTGAACTCGAATACTTTTTCTATGTGCCGCTAAAGCTACTGAGCAACGCCTAGGTTGGTACATTTCTGGTACATGGAGTGTATGCGTGCAGGCGTACTGCCGTGCTGGACCGGAAAATCGCACTTGCTACTAGAACGTAGAGTAATTCCCTAGATAGGTGCTTTTGCATGCCTCTGTTCGACGTCCATGCAACTTGGAACGTGCGACACACGTAGCTAGGCTTCCCCATACATATTCCATAGGGTAGCACCAAATTGCACACTTTCAGGGGTATATTTTGGTACGGTGTACTGTGCATGGTACAAGTATCATTAGCTCGTGCAATTTATTTTGCATCAAGTTGCGATTGCTGGTGCGTCGAGATAGGAGTGTTTCGCGACTTTTGCCAAGCTTTGGTGCCATTTGGTGAATAATTAATGTTCTAGCCACAATAAACGTGCCACATAATGCCAATAACGAAAACGCCATTTTCAAGGGACTTCCAGTCAAAATGTTTGCAATCAGCGCTTTCCTGTCGAGTTCAGGATTTGGGACTGAGCGATTTTTTTTCACGATCCAATCAAACGACCAGTTCGTGAATAAACAATTCATACAACAGTACATCCCTTCAAAGTAGAAAAAAGCCGAATGCTAGGAGCTCCAGTCAAAAACGTTGTCATTGGCGCTTTCTTCTCGAGTTCAGGATTTGGGACTTAGCGTTTTTCACGATCCAGCCAAAAGACCAGATCGTGAAATAAACAATTAACACAACTGTACTAGTACATCCCTTCAACTGAAGCAAGCGCACCATACATGACCCGTACGCTAATCATCCAAGCACATGACACGTCAACTAAGTCAACACATGATACAACTTGGAAAACTGACGGGTAAGTAGGTCATCTCGTACACGACGACACACCGACCAAACCAGGTCAACACGTCACATGCACAAGACATCCTACTACCAAGGCCGACCACCTCGACACACGACCTGTTAACCGAACATGGTCAACACCATCATGTGCAAGGCAACCGGGCCAAACGGGTCAACTTATACAACTTGTAACGAGCATGTGTAAGCTTACTGGTGTGGTCCGCACGGTCCTCACATCAAGACAATCAAGTCGAGAACGAGGCACGCCGACAAGCTCATTAGTGTTAAGTGTCCTTCTCCATCCTATGTCAAGTCACTCGTCTGACACGGAAGTAGCCAACTCTTGTCCACTAGTATAAAGGAACGGTCTCCAGACCAGGTCAAGTCACTCGTCTGACAAGGAAGGAGCACGCACCAAGCTTCACCAGAGCACGGTACCACGGTCCCCAGACCAAGATGGTTAGTTACGCCAACGAGGAAGGGGCACGCGTTCCCTTGCTACACTCAACTTAGTACACTCATGCTCTCACAAGAGTATCCCCTGTGTCGACGTGGTCCCCAGACCAAGACGAGCTTGCGCACATCGAGGAAGGGGCACACGGACAAACCACCAAGCATGGGTCGCCTGAGAGGATCGATGCGAACGCATCTCTACAACTCGCAGCTCCCAGCCTGAAGTCCCGTCGTTTGCGGGCGGTTGATAGGTGTCGAAACTAGGTATATCCACGTTGGGCAGAGCTCAAGCCAACGGCGTTCCCAGTTACGGTACTAACACGTGCAGCGAACTCCACTCATTGCGGCCTAGGTATAGCGGGATGAGACGCCGGGCTGCAGACGCAGACTCCAACGGATCTCAGAGGGTTGTTAGGCCCGCTAGCTTCCGAACACCTAATGGGTTTGAGAAGCGCTATCAGCTCGGATTGGCTACGACCTTAGAGGCGTTCAGGCATAATCCAGCGGACGTAGCGTCATACCAAAGTCCGGTCGGACTAGTATTGAGCCAGTGGTCCGTACCTGTGGTTCCTCTCGTACTGCACAGGAATTCCGTTAAGATAGCGACTATAAGCACACACCAGTAGGGTAAAACTAACCTGTCTCACGACGGTCTAAACCCAGCTCACGTTCCCTTGAAAGGGTGAACAATCCTACGCTTGGTGAATTTTGCTTCACAATGATAGGAAGAGCCGACATCGAAGGATCAAAAGCCACGTCGCTATGAACGCTTGGCGGCCACAAGCCAGTTATCCCTGTAGTGTTCATCGAGTAGCCGTCGGGTACAGACGTATGTAAACACGCTCCGACAAAGTGTGCAAAAAAAGTGTGTAAAACGGCCTCGGATCGCTCTGAAACCCTCAAAATCGTGTTCAGAGCACCCAATTTACCTATAGATAGTGTTATTTGGTCGAATTTCTGTGATTTTTGCGCTTTAAAAATTCGTGTTGTTCTGTGTACATTTGCCCCCGGTAGCACCAAATTTCCGGGTGTGGAAAAATGCGCAAAACTGTGTGATATCAGCGCCGGAAACACTCGATTCTGGATAATTCGACGCTTCTAAAGCGTTTAAAAGTGTTTTCGAGACGTTTTGAGAAGTTTAAAGTGCATAAAAGGGTGTGTTACATCCCCATACAATTTGTATGGGGAACTTTGAATGTGAATAACTCAGTGAAAAACGCATGGATTCGTGCCGGATGTGATTTTAAAGGTGCGCGTAGTGACGCTGAACGTGAATTTAAAAGAAACAGAACGAAAATCGGTGAAAAACGAGAAAATAAAAGTGTCGGGGTGCTACCGCCGGAGCACGTGCTTTCGGAAAAATCGAAATAAATAGCAAATCGCGAATAACTCCGCGAGTTTTGCTCGGATTCGTGTGCGGTTTTCACCGTTGTGCTTGTTTTATGCGTACAATAAGATTGCATCAAAAATTTGTGAAAATCGTGAAAAAAATTTTGACGTTTCTTGGTGACAGTTCTATAATACCCAAGGGACAAATTTTGTCCAGGGAGCAGTTCCCAAGGGGCAAAATTTGAAAAGTCCGTTACTGCTCGAAAAGTGCTCGAGTTTACAAAAGTGCGCAGAAAATTCGGGGAAGAAGTGTAGTGCCCGCGGCAGCTCGAATCTGCTCGATTCGAGTAGTTCGAGCAACTCGAAAACTGCTCGAATTTTTCGAAAAATCCCTAAAATAGGTCCAAAAGGGTCGAAAAAGCGGGCAGCGCAATTTGGACGTGAAAAGTGCCGGAAAAAATTCGGGATTGGTGCGGATCCATTCCCCACGTGAGCGACGCACCCTCTCGTAATTTTTCGCCACCGCCACCCCTCCCCAGCCCACCAGGGGGTCGCAAGTCGGACCATAGTGGAAAACCAGCGTGGAAGAAGGATTCTACAGCAGCGATTGAGCGGCAGAACACCAGCTAGACGGCGCTGCATACTTGGGGTCATCTCGACCCCCGGGGTCAACCGACCCCGGGGTCACATCGACCCCAGGGTTATTTAACCCACCAACCTGAAAGTCGGCAAAGATGATGGCATCATCCGGGATGTCAACGCGCGCGAGTGCGAGGTCAGTCTCTGTGGACTGCCGTAGCAGCTTGGCATCTGGCTCGAAGCTGTTTGTGACCGAGCCTCGAGTGGCGCTGCCTAGGGTCAGTGTCACAGGCAACAACAAGCCCGCCGTGGCATCCAAGGCCGCCACGGCCACACCGGAGCTCGAGTTGCTTAAGGCAACAATCCAACGACTAGAGGAGCAGAATGCAGAAATGAAGGAGCAAAATGCTCGCCTCTCCGAGCAGATAACTGGCATGTGCCAACTGCTACCAAGAGGAAAAGGAGGAGGCAAAACGACGAGAGGAGAAGTTGGAGGCACAGATGGAGAAGCTCGCCGCCGCACATCAGCGCGACCGAGACGTGCTCAACTCTCTTCTGGCAGCAAAGGTTGCCGGCGGACAACCGTCAGCTAGTCCGCGCCAACCTCCGACTCCGCTGCCGCGCCGACCCTCTGCGCCGCAGCCGCAGCAACAACAACAGCAGCAGCGGAACCAGCACGAGCAGGAGCAGCCCCGCGCGTCGACGTCGCGCGCAGTCATGCTGCCGCGCAGCGAGGCATCGACAGCCGTCCGCGTAGACGTTGTGCCGGAACTCACCTTTAGTGAGGTCGTGCGGCGTAGATATCGCGGAAAAGCTACGGGTAAGCCACGTTCCCAGCAGCAGCAGCAACAGCAACAGCAGCAGCAGCAGCAGCAGCAGCAGCGTCAGCCACAGCGACAGGCGGTCGCCGGCTCGCAGCAGCAGCAGCAGGAGCGTATGCAGCAGCAACATCAGCAACATCGTAAGCGAAAGCCGAGGCCCGACATCATCGAGGTGTCTCCCAGTGAAGGCGAAACCTGGGATGGCATCTACGAGAAGGTGCGCGAAGCCATTCGTCTGGACGCGGCTCACAGCGAAATGAAAGGGCATATTAAGCAGGGCCGCCGAACTCATGCCAGGCTGCTACGTATGGAGCTGAGCAAGACGGCAAACGCTCCGCTTATGCTGGAAGGCGTCCGCAAAATCATCGGCGACGCAGGCGTCAGTCGGCTTGTCACAGAAATGGGTGAGCTGCTGGTAGTCGATATCGATCCCCTTGCTACGGAGGAAGATATCATTGCTGCCCTCGATGCTAAGATTGGCGCAAGTGCTGGAGTTGTTTCTGCCAGCATTTGGGAACTACCGGATGGTTCGAAGCGAGCACGCATCCGGCTACCTGTGAAGTCGGCTCGGCAGTTGGAAGGACTTAAACTGTTCCTGTGCGACTGTGTGAGCAAGGTTCGAGCAGCCCCACCAACGCCTCCAGAGCGACAGCGCTGTTTCCGCTGTCTGGAGATGGGCCACATCGCCTCGAACTGCCGTTCCACCGCAGATCGACAGAATCTGTGCATCCGCTGTGGGCTTACCGGACACAAAGCACGATCCTGCCAGAATGAGGCAAAGTGCGCACTGTGCGGTGGCGCTCACCACATAGGCCACAGCGAATGTGCTCGTTCGGCCCAACGATGTTCCCGGCCCTGAAAGTTCTGCAGGCGAACCTGGGCCATGGCCGTGATGCCCAGAACCTGGTGCTGCAAGCTGCCAGAGAGGAGAAAGCAGACGTGCTCATTCTCTCTGATGTTCTGCGCCCACCTGAAAACAACGGCCGGTGGGCATTCAGCAGCTGCAAGGCGGTAGCGGTGGTAGCTGTCGGTGAGCTACCAATACAGCGGGTGTGGTGCAGTGAAGCTCAGGGGTTGGTTGCAGCGCAGATCGGCGGAGTGGTTTTATCAGCTGCTATGCTCCACCAAGCCTTAACCTCGCAGAGTTCGAGCGCTTCTTGGAAGCAATAGAACTCGAAGGCTTCTCCCACCCTCAAGTCGTCGTCGCCGGCGATTTTAACGCCAGACATGAGGAGTGGGGCAGCCCGAGGACTTGCGACCGCGGGGAAGAGCTGCACGGAATGGTGGAGCAGCTTGGCCTAATCGTGATTAATCAAGGTCGGGAATACACGTTTGATGGCAACGGGGTGGCTCTCCCGAGTATAGTGGATGTGGCATTCGCGAGCCCGACGATCGCTCGCCCTGACACCTGGGTTGTTAGCACAAGATACACCGCGTCAGACCACCGCTATGTTCTCTACACCGTGGGAGGAACACCAGCATCGCCCGAGCAGCTGCAGGACCAGCAGCAGCCAGCGCAACAGTCCTCTGCGCAGCAGCAGCAGTCACTTCAGCAGCAGCAGCAGCAACAGCAGCCATCGCAACAGCAGCAGCAGCAACATCAGCGGCAACCGTCATCGCGGCAGGGTGCTTCCGCTAGCCAGAGGCGTGTGCGTCACGCTGGCCGTAGATGGAAGACCTCGCAGTTTTCTCCTTCCTCATTCCTCGAGGCGCTGTTCGCTGCGGACTTTGTCCAACGCGCATCGACCCAGGAGGGTATGATCGCAGCCATGTTGAAGGCCTGCGACGAGACGATGCAACGGGTTACCCGAGTGCACCAAGACCCGCACCGTAACACATTTTGGTGGTCTCCTCCTGGCTCGCCTGAGGAACAACTGCGAGGTTGCCCGTGACCGGATGCTGCGGACGGCTGATTTGGAGGAGCGCAGCATAGCAGCAGCTGAGCACAGGACAGCAAGGGCAGAGCTCAGCCGAGCAATTCGAGCTAGCAAGCGGAACTTGTTCCAGGAGCTGATCGAAATTGCAGAAGAGAATGCGTTCGGGGCAGGATATCGGGTCGTCATGTCCCGGCTCCGGGGCAGTCGGACGCCTTCAGAAGCGGACCGAGTCGTCCTCGAACGCATTGTGTCCGACCTCTTCCCTGAGCATCCGCCCTGTGACTGGTCGCAGCTGAGCAACGTTGGAAGCGTCGAGGAGCAACAACAACGGCGGGAATTGCACCGGTAACGGACGACGAGCTGCTGCTCATCGCGAGCCAGATGGCAAATCGCAAAGCACCAGGGCTCGATGGCATCCCGAACGCGGCAGTGAAGACGGCCATCATGTTGTTCCCGGAGGTCTTCCGGGTCCTGTACCAGGATTGCCTCAATCGCGCTTCGTTTCCGGCGCAGTGGAAGAGGCAACGACTGGTGTTGCTGCCGAAGCAGGGGAAGCCTCCGGGAGAGAGCAGCTCGTACCGACCCCTCTGCATGCTCGACGCACTGGGGAAGGTACTTGAGCGCCTCATCCTGAATCGCCTCAATGAACATCTCGAGGAGCCGTCTTCACCCCGACTGTCGGACCGGCAGTTCGGATTTCGTCGAGGGCGGTCGACAGTGAGCGCCATCCAGCGGGTTATTGAGGCCGGCCGTACCGCCATGTCGTTCCGGCGAACGAACGGCCGGGATAACCGTTTCTTGCTTGTGGTGGCGTTGGACGTGAAGAACGCCTTCAACACGGCCAACTGGCAATCCATTGCCAGCGCCCTTCAGGCAAAGGTGTTCCCGTCGGCCTCCAACGGATGCTTCGAAGCTACTTCGAGGATCGTGTGCTGTACTTTGACACGAGCGAAGGCCCCGTCGTACGGCATGTAACCGCCGGTGTTCCACAGGGGTCCATCCTGGGCCCAACTCTGTGGAACATCATGTATGACGGGTGCTGGATGTGCCGCTACCTCCCGACGTCGAAGTCATCGGATATGCGGACGATCTGGCGCTGTTGGTACCTGCTACCACCACGGACGAGGTTCGCGCGAGAGCAGAGGAGGCCGTTGACCAGGTCCAACGTTGGATGCAGCAGCACGGTCTGGAGCTGGCCCCAGCCAAGACTGAAGCCGTCCTGATCTCAAGCAAGAAGACTCCGCCGCAGGTGACATTTCGCGTCGGTGACGTGGAAGTCCAGTCTTCTAGGAGCATCAGGTACTTGGGCGTGCAGCTCCAAGATCACCTGAAATGGCGAGATCACGTCACGAAAGTCTCCGAAAAGGCGTCGCGCGTGGTGGCAGCTGTAACGCGCCTCATGCAAAACCACAGCGGCCCCAGGACGGCCAAGTCA
>NW_024412099.1:125000-135000 GCF_016920715.1 Anopheles arabiensis | reverse complement strand
ATTGCTCTAAACCGAACGGCATCTCTGCGCGTTTACTTGACGCACCCCCAACTTGGTCAACTGTTGGACTTTTTCGTAATCACGGCGGGACACATTGAACGAGCTCTAACGGATCTCTGCACGCATGGAACATGGTGGCGGGAATCATTGCTAGAACCGAACGGCGCCTCTGCGCGATGTACAAAGCCCAACAGGAACCTCGTATCGGCTGCCGAGCCGGAGCTTGAACAACTTGGACTTTCACCTCTAATTTATATCAACTCACCACTCCCCCGAGGGATCCGCAGAATTGCTTCTGGGTCCCGTATCGTTATTTGCGATTCGTGTTTGCATTACACTACATTGAACTATTCCAACTTGTTTATCCGCATGGCGAACATTTGCTGCATAGAACATTTAAGTTCCACTTCGCTCTCCCCTACGTGGGTCTGAGCTTCGCTCTCAGGGAAAAAATATGCCACATTTGGTAGGGAGACCCGGTTTCATCACGCTTTGTGCCCTGCACCATATATACCCTCATAAATTTATTCATTGGATTAGATCCAAGGAACACCAGATCATGCACCACTACCCATAATAGCTCATCGAGCTTAGCGTGAATCCTTCGGGTTTCCCTAAGAAGTTCGATTGGTCTTGCAGAGTTTAAAGACAACGAAGCTTAGTTTCAAGCAATGGTTAATATACGCGTATTCAAAACCCTTAGCTGTTACAACTTTTTACTAGAAACCATCACGACGAAGTCTTTGGGTCCGTAGACCCGTGATGTACTGCTCCAGGAACGTTTTGATAGGGTGGAAGCTCAAAATCATAGGTTAAAATCATCGGCAGAGCCCACCAGACACCACTTTTGCTTCATTAGTTCGGACTATAGGCATACGACGATTTTTATCGCGGAGGGACGTATGACCCAAACGGGGGCTTAATGACCCACTGCCACTGCAAACCATGCTCCTACGACTAAATAGAGGTAAAAACTACGATTTGGTGCAATCTTCATGTTTGACCTCGTAGCAAGGTACCCTCCCTATAGTAAGCAATGAGCAAATGATCATAATCCCAGGAGGGCAAAAATGGGAACCCGAAAGGAAAGCGCTGTTGGCGCGCCTAAGCTACTGGCCCGTAGAGTAAAATGGTACCCCCAACAAAGTTGTCGATTGACATTCTGATTGCACTTTTTATCATCTAGGGTGCGTTCCTTACACGTTTTGAGGGGTTTTAGCGAAAAACATGTTTTGAGCCACACGAGCTCTCCGGCCCGCTCGGTGCACATTTTTGAAAAAAGCTAGGGAGCTGCCCCTAGGTTCGGGGTGTCACAAAATATTGAAAAGTGGTCAAAAAACCGCTATCCAGAATCGGATGTAGAATCATTAGACGAACTTAAAATTGTTCTACGACCAATGTCTGCGACGTTTAGTATTCAAGATATGGCCCGCCCTAGGTCTGACCTGGCATTTTCGTGAAAATTTAAAGCATGGCCATAGGGACGGGTAAAATAGCTATTTTGAAGCAAAAAACCACCTCACTTTAAATGGCCATAACTTTTGAAAAACAAGAGCTAGGGTGCGTTCTCGACACGTTTTGAGGTGTTTTAGCGAAAAACATGTTTTGAGCCACACGAGCTCTCCGGCCCGTTCGGTGCACATTTTTGAAAAAAGCTAGGGAGCTGCCCCTAGGTTCGGGGTGTCACAAAATATTGAAAAGTGGTCAAAAAACCGCTATCCAGAATCGGATGTAGAATCATTAGACGAACTTAAAATTGTTCTACGACCAATGTCTGCGACGTTTAGTATTCAAGATATGGCCCGCCCTAGGTCTGACCTGGCATTTTCGTGAAAATTTAAAGCATGGCCATAGGGACGGGTAAAATAGCTATTTTGAAGCAAAAACCACCTCACTTTAAATGGCCATAACTTTTGAAAAACAAGAGCTAGGGTGCGTTCTCGACACGTTTTGAGGTGTTTTAGCGAAAAACATGTTTTGAGCCACACGAGCTCTCCGGCCCGATCGCTGCACATTTTTGAAAAAAGCTAGGGAGCTGCCCCTAGGTTCGGGGTGTCACAAAATATTGAAAAGTGGTCAAAAAACCGCTATCCAGAATCGGATGTAGAATCATTAGACGAACTTAAAATTTTTCTACAACCCCCCAGTCCGACGCCTCGTATTCGAGATATAGCACTTTGTAGGTCTGACCGAGCAATTTTGTACTGAAATGTATGGCGGACATGTTATTCATTAAACAACATTAACTTGCATCGTGCCCTACTTCATCGGCACAGCTACTATCGACTATCTATTGTTGAAATGGATTGAGTTTGACCATTTTAGCTCTTTTCTTATGCCGTGCACCAACAGTGTGTACCGATCAGGGAAAGTACACTACGTACGCGTTCATGGATGTATATGTTGGTACAAGTTGCCGGTCGGAATAGCAGTGCACCAAAACTGTGTACCGATCAGGAAAGTACAAGACGGAGGGCGCAGCCCGAGCGTACGCGTTCATAGATGTCCATGTTGGTACAACCTACATGTACGTACCTTGTTTTTGTATCAAAAGTTCCAATAAAGTGTTTGTATGCTTAAAATGCTTATCTCAACCGGTCACCTTTTGGCCTGCCCTTTTATAGACAGAAACCTAGAACGATACTCGCGATGTTTGTGTTTTTCCATTCGCCCGGGACGACGAAATGAGCTCTGTGCACATCGTGCAGAAAACTGTCTCCTCCTCGTATGTTTTTGTCCCTCCACGCATATAATCACCCACATTTGTGTTCAACACGGACGGCGCAGCCCGAGCGAACGCGTTAATGTTTATGTTTGTGCACACTAAAGTTACAATCCTAGGATTTGGTTATTGCGTCGCAGTGCCCGACCGTCGCGGACACCATTCTTGGACAAAAGTCCAAGTACGTAGAGTACATTCCCTAGGTATGTGCCCGTTCGTGACTTTCGTTGCGTGCTTACAGACACGCTTGGGTATGTTTACCATACAAGGTTTACTAGGAAAACCTGGGAAGGACGCTTGCCCTCCCGTCGCGGACACCATTCTTGGAAAGAAGTCCTGGTACTTAGCGTTCTTTAATGTACTTGATCAGTTTGTATTGCAATTGCTTTGTGCCATTGACTTTTGCTAATGCTCACTAAGGGGTGTTCGTTTGCGATGTGTATGATAAGCAACTGTCTATTCTTACCAGCAGTTAATCAACACTTTTCACCCAAATCATAGGAACGTAGAGTACTTTCCCTGATCGGTACACAATTTTGGTGCACCTCTAACTTCGCCAGCACTTTATCGTTACGTTTTGTGCACAACCTTGGGACATGGTGTAAGTTTCATCATTGTTATGTTTGATTCGGTTTATTATGATTGAAAAATACGCTACGTCCAAGAAATCTGAACTCGAATACTTTTGCCACGTTGCGCAAAAAGCTACTGAGCAACTCCTAGCCGTTTACCGATTTATAATTTAATTTTCGTTATTAGTTTTAAAAAAATACGCTAAGTCCCAAAAATCTGAACTCGAATACTTTTTCTATGTGCCGCCAAAAGCTACTGAGCAACTCCTAGCCGTTTACCGATTTAAAATTTAATTTTCGTTATTAGTTTTAAAAAATACGCTAAGTCCCAAAAATCTGAACTCGAATACTTTTTCTATGTGCCGCTAAAAGCTACTGAGCAACGCCTAGGTTGGTACATTTCTGGTACATGGAGTGTATGCGTGCAGGCGTACTGCCGTGCTGGACTGGAAAATCGCACTTGCTACTAGAACGTAGAGTAATTCCCTAGATAGGTGCTTTTGCATGCCTCTGTTCGACGTCCATGCAACTTGGAACGTGCGACACACGTAGCTAGGCTTCCCCATACATATTCCATAGGGTAGCACCAAATTGCACACTTTCAGGGGTATATTTTGGTACGGTGTACTGTGCATGGTACAAGTATCATTAGCTCGTGCAATTTATT
Source organism: Anopheles arabiensis (assembly GCF_016920715.1). NCBI lineage: Eukaryota > Metazoa > Arthropoda > Insecta > Diptera > Culicidae > Anopheles > Anopheles arabiensis. Next base: position 131,039 of record NW_024412099.1, on the reverse strand, counting down.
TTGCATCAAGTTGCGATTGCTGGTGCGTCGAGATAGGAGTGTTTCGCGACTTTTGCCAAGCTTTGGTGCCATTTGGTGAATAATTAATGTTCTAGCCACAATAAACGTGCCACATAATGCCAATAACGAAAACGCCATTTTCAAGGGACTTCCAGTCAAAATGTTTGCAATCAGCGCTTTCCTGTCGAGTTCAGGATTTGGGACTGAGCGATTTTTTCACGATCCAATCAAACGACCAGTTCGTGAATAAACAATTCATACAACAGTACATCCCTTCAAAGTAGAAAAAAGCCGAATGCTAGGGAGCTCCAGTCAAAAACGTTGTCATTGGCGCTTTCTTCTCGAGTTCAGGATTTGGGACTTAGCGTTTTTTTCACGATCCAGCCAAAAGACCAGATCGTGAAATAAACAATTAACACAACTGTACTAGTACATCCCTTCAACTGAAGCAAGCGCACCATACATGACCCGTACGCTAATCATCCAAGCACATGACACGTCAACTAAGTCAACACATGATACAACTTGGAAAACTGACGGGTAAGTAGGTCATCTCGTACACGACGACACACCGACCAAACCAGGTCAACACGTCACATGCACAAGACATCCTACTACCAAGGCCGACCACCTCGACACACGACCTGTTAACCGAACATGGTCAACACCATCATGTGCAAGGCAACCGGGCCAAACGGGTCAACTTATACAACTTGTAACGAGCATGTGTAAGCTTACTGGTGTGGTCCGCACGGTCCTCACATCAAGACAATCAAGTCGAGAACGAGGCACGCCGACAAGCTCATTAGTGTTAAGTGTCCTTCTCCATCCTATGTCAAGTCACTCGTCTGACACGGAAGTAGCCAACTCTTGTCCACTAGTATAAAGGAACGGTCTCCAGACCAGGTCAAGTCACTCGTCTGACAAGGAAGGAGCACGCACCAAGCTTCACCAGAGCACGGTACCACGGTCCCCAGACCAAGTTGGTTAGTTACGCCAACGAGGAAGGGGCACGCGTTCCCTTGCTACACTCAACTTAGTACACTCATGCTCTCACAAGAGTATCCCCTGTGTCGACGTGGTCCCCAGACCAAGACGAGCTTGCGCACATCGAGGAAGGGGCACACGGACAAACCACCAAGCATGGGTCGCCTGAGAGGATCGATGCGAACGCATCTCTACAACTCGCAGCTCCCAGCCTGAAGTCCCGTCGTTTGCGGGCGGTTGATAGGTGTCGAAACTAGGTATATCCACGTTGGGCAGAGCTCAAGCCAACGGCGTTCCCAGTTACGGTACTAACACGTGCAGCGAACTCCACTCATTGCGGCCTAGGTATAGCGGGATGAGACGCCGGGCTGCAGACGCAGACTCCAACGGATCTCAGAGGGTTGTTAGGCCCGCTAGCTTCCGAACACCTAATGGGTTTGAGAAGCGCTATCAGCTCGGATTGGCTACGACCTTAGAGGCGTTCAGGCATAATCCAGCGGACGTAGCGTCATACCAAAGTCCGGTCGGACTAGTATTGAGCCAGTGGTCCGTACCTGTGGTTCCTCTCGTACTGCACAGGAATTCCGTTAAGATAGCGACTATAAGCACACACCAGTAGGGTAAAACTAACCTGTCTCACGACGGTCTAAACCCAGCTCACGTTCCCTTGAAAGGGTGAACAATCCTACGCTTGGTGAATTTTGCTTCACAATGATAGGAAGAGCCGACATCGAAGGATCAAAAAGCCACGTCGCTATGAACGCTTGGCGGCCACAAGCCAGTTATCCCTGTGTGGTGTTCATCGAGTAGCCGTCGGGTACAGACGTATGTAAACACGCTCCAACAAAGTGTGCAAAAAAGTGTGTAAAACGGCCACGGATTGGTCGGAAAGGGTCAAAAACGGATTCAGAGCACCCGTTTTACCCGTAGATGGTGTTATCGAGTCGAAAATCGATAATTTTTTGGCATTTCGAAAAATCGTGTTGTTATGTGTACGTGCCCCCTTCCACCGGTAGCGCTAGAATTCCGGGTGTGGAAATTTGGGGGAAAAATTCACGTTTTCGGTGCCGGAAACACTCAATCTTAGTTAAATTGGTGGTGCTGAATTGAATAAATGTGCTTTCGAGACAATTTGAGTAGTGAAAAGTGTCAAAAAATTGAATGTTATTTTTTCCCATACATTTTGTATGGGAAAATTTGTATGCAAATATCTAAGTGAAAACTGCACGGATTTTGTCCGGATGTGTTTTGAATGGCGCGCGTAGTGATTTTCTAAGTGTTGTGCGAAAAAACGGACGCGAAATCGGTGAAAAAACGCGGAAAAAAAAAGTGTCGGTGTGCTACCGCAGGAGCACGTGTTTTTCGGAATACGGAAATAAATAGAAAATCGTGAATAACTCCGTGAGTTTTGCTCCGATTTGAGTGCGGTTTTCACCGTTGTGCTAGTTTTGATGCATATAATAAGATCCAACCAAAAAAATAGTGAAAATCGCGAAAAAAAAATTTTGACATTTCTCGGTGACAGTTGAGTGCTACCCAAGCGACAAATTTGGTCCGGCGAGCAGTGCCCAAGCAACAAAAATTCAAATTGACCGTTTGTGCTCGAAAACTGCTCGAATCTGTGTAAGAGTGCGTAAAATTCTGTGAAGTGGTGTAGCGACAGCGGGAGCTCGAATCTGCTCGATTTGAGGCGTTCGAGCAGCTCGAAAACTGCTCGAATTTTTCGAATCTGCTCGAAAAAATCGGAAAAGCTGTTGGGTGCGGAGTTGAAGCGGAAACCGACATCATCGTGCAGCAGATCACCAGCTAGGCGGCGCAGAATCCCAGGGGTCATTCCGACCCCTGGGTCATTCGACCCCGGGGTCATTTCGACCCCCAGGGTTATTTACCCCACCCATCGCGAACGTCGGTTATCGCGATGGAAGCACCTGGGAGATCGACCCGCTCGGGTGCTAGGGCGATGTCGGTGGACTGCCGCACCAGCTTGGCTCCCAGTTCCAAGCTGTTTGCGACCGAGCCTCGTGTTGCGCTGCCTCGGGTAAGCGCCACAGGCATCAACAAGCCCACTGCACAGCCAAAGCTGCATCCGCGACACCGGCTCCGGAGCTCGAGTTGCTCAGAGCAACCATCCAACGCCTCGAGGAGCAGAATATCGCTATGAAGGAGCAAACGCAAAACTCCTGGAGCAGATAACCGGCATGTGCCAACTGCTGCAGGAGGAAAAGGAGGAGGCAAAGCGCCGTGAGGAGAAGCTCGAGGCGCAGATGGAGAAAGTTAGCCGCCGCACATCAACGCGACCGAGATGTGCTCAACTCTCTGTTGGCGGCAAAGGTTGGCGGCGGACAACCGTCATCTAGTCCGCGTCAACCACCAACTCCGTTGCCGCGCCGATCCTCTGCGCAACAGCAGCAGCAGCAACAACAACAGCAGCGGAATCAGCACGAGCAGGAGCAGCCCCGCGCGTCGACGTCGCGCGTAGTCATGCCGCCGCACAGCGAGGCATCGACAGCCGTCCGCGAAGACGCTGTGCCGGAACTGACCTACAGCGAGGTCGTACGGCGCAGATACCGCGGCAAGCCACGTACCCAGCAGCAACAACATCAGCAGCAGCAGCAGCAACAGCAGCGCCAGCCACAGCGACAGGCGGCCGCTGGCTCGCAGCAGCAGCAGCAGCAGCGTCAGCCACAGCGACAGGCGGTCGCCGGCTCGCAGCAGCAGCAGCAGGAGCGTATGCAGCAGCAACATCAGCAACATCGTAAGCGAAAGCCGAGGCCCGACATCATCGAGGTGTCTCCCAGTGAAGGCGAAACCTGGGATGGCATCTACGAGAAGGTGCGCATAGCCATTCGTCTGGACGCGGCTCACAGCGAAATGAAAGGGCATATTAAGCAGGGCCGCCGAACTCATGCTAGGCTGCTACGTATGGAGCTGAGCAAGACGGCAAACGCTCCGCTTATGCTGGAAGGCGTCCGCAAAATCATCGGCGACGCAGGCGTCAGTCGGCTTGTCACAGAAATGGGTGAGCTGCTGGTAGTCGATATCGATCCCCTTGCTACGGAGGAAGATATCATTGCTGCCCTCGATGCTAAGATTGGCGCAAGTGCTGGAGTTGTTTCTGCCAGCATTTGGGAACTACCGGATGGTTCGAAGCGAGCACGCATCCGGCTACCTGTGAAGTCGGCTCGGCAGTTGGAAGGACTTAAACTGTTCCTGTGCGACTGTGTGAGCAAGGTTCGAGCAGCCCCACCAACGCCTCCAGAGCGACAGCGCTGTTTCCGCTGTCTGGAGATGGGCCACATCGCCTCGAACTGCCGTTCCACCGCAGATCGGCAGAATCTGTGCATCCGCTGTGGGCTTACCGGACACAAAGCACGATCCTGCCAGAATGAGGCAAAGTGCGCACTGTGCGGTGGCGCTCACCACATAGGCCACAGCGAATGTGCTCGTTCGGCCCAACGATGTTCCCGGCCCTGAAAGTTCTGCAGGCGAACCTGGGCCATGGCCGTGATGCCCAGAACCTGGTGCTGCAAGCTGCCAGAGAGGAGAAAGCAGACGTGCTCATTCTCTCTGATGTTCTGCGCCCACCTGAAAACAACGGCCGGTGGGCATTCAGCAGCTGCAAGGCGGTAGCGGTGGTAGCTGTCGGTGAGCTACCAATACAGCGGGTGTGGTGCAGTGAAGCTCAGGGGTTGGTTGCAGCGCAGATCGGCGGAGTGGTTTTCATCAGCTGCTATGCTCCACCAAGCCTTAACCTCGCAGAGTTCGAGCGCTTCTTGGAAGCAATAGAACTCGAAGGCTTCTCCCACCCTCAAGTCGTCGTCGCCGGCGATTTTAACGCCAGACATGAGGAGTGGGGCAGCCCGAGGACTTGCGACCGCGGGGAAGAGCTGCACGGAATGGTGGAGCAGCTTGGCCTAATCGTGATTAATCAAGGTCGGGAATACACGTTTGATGGCAACGGGGTGGCTCTCCCGAGTATAGTGGATGTGGCATTCGCGAGCCCGTCGATCGCTCGCCCTGACACCTGGGTTGTTAGCACAAGCTACACCGCGTCAGACCACCGCTATGTTCTCTACACCGTGGGAGGAACACCACCATCCCCCGAACAACTGCAGAACCAACAGCAGACAGCGCAGCAGTCGTCTCAGCAGCAACAACAGCAGCAGCAACAGCAGTCCTTACAACAGCAGCAGTTATCACAACAGCAGCAGCAGCAACGACAGTGGCAACCATCGTCGCAGCAGGGTGATTCCTCAAGCCAGAGGCGTGCGCGTCACGCTGGCCGCCGATGGAAAGCCTCGCAGTTTTCTCCTTCCTCATTCCTCGAGGCGCTGTTCGCTGCGGACTTTGTCCAACGCGCAACGAGCCAGGAGGGTATGATCGCAGCCATGCTCAAGGCTTGCGACGAGACGATGCAACGGGTTACCCGAGTGCACCAAGACCCGCATCGGAACATCTTTTGGTGGTCTCCCTCCTGGCTCGACTGAGGAACAATTGCGAGGTTGCCCGTGACCGGTTGCTGCAGACGGCTGACTTGGAGGAGCGCAGCATAGCAGCAGCAGAGCACAGGACAGCAAGGGCGGAGCTCAGTAGAGCAATTCGAGCTAGCAAGCGGAACTTGTTCCAGGAGCTGATCGAAATTGCAGAAGAGAATGCGTTCGGGGCAGGATACCGTGTCGTCATGTCCCGGCTCCGGGGCAGTCGGACGCCTTCAGAAGCGGACCGGGTCGTCCTCGAACGCATTGTGTCCGACCTCTTCCCTGAGCATCCGCCCTGTGACTGGTCGCGGCTGAGCAACGCGGGAAACGACGAGGGAGCAACAACTGCGGCGGGAATTCAGCACCTGTTACTGACGACGAGCTGCTGCTAATCGCGAGTCAGATGGCGAGCCGCAAAGCACCAGGGCTCGATGGCATCCCGAATGCGGCGGTGAAGACGGCAATCACCATGTTCCCGGAGGTCTTCCGGGTCCTGTACCAGGATTGCCTGAACCGCGCTTCGTTTCCGGCGCAGTGGAAGAGGCAACGACTGGTGTTGCTGCCGAAGCAGGGG
>NW_024412099.1:110000-117500 GCF_016920715.1 Anopheles arabiensis | reverse complement strand
CGGACTCCCCCGCCGGGAATTCCGCCCATTTGGGCCTTTCGTTTTATTTTATTCGTAATTAGTTCAACAACAACATTCCTTTCGTTAAAGGATTTGTTTCCCGCATTTGTTCATTAAACGTGTTCCGTAAGCCGTAGTCTTTGTCCCAATCCACGCAGGTTACTCCGTATCAAGACCGAGCTATATCAGCGCGCGAAGACGTTCGCCGAAGTGACGGCAGCTCGCTCGTCCTCCGTGAGGCCAGCTCTTCTTTCAGCAAGCTGGGAACTTGGCAGCTCGTCCCACGGGGAGGCTGAGCCTCTACCTCCGCTTGCCGTTGCTCCAGCCGCCGTTGCCTCTCCCTATTCCGCCTGTTGATGCGACGCTGCTCAATCTCCGCCGCCGAAGGTGGGGCTCTTCCGCGTCGCTGGCGACCCTGCGGAACGTCTCCCAGCTCGCCGTCCCGACGCCTTCTCCGGTACAGTTGTTGCACGTGGTTCCGACGAAGTCGCCGCATCTCCAACGTACGTGGGGAGGCAATCCCCGGCTGCGCGGGGGATTGTTGGCGCTGGACGGCTGGCCTCCTCCTCCTCGACCTCCCTGTCGGCTCCACTGCGTCATTTGCCGCTGCGTCGTTGGCCGCTGCGCGTGCCATGATTGCCGGAACGACCTCGTTCTCGCCGAGCCGCTCCTGCCGACGCCGCTGCCGCATTCGCCGGGCGCTGCGGTTGCGCACCTCTCGTCGCCTCAGCAATCTCCGCTCTGCTGAGCAGGAGCGACTGCCGCTGCTCCTGCCGCCAGTCCCACGACTCCGCGCTCTCCAGCAGACGACTGCCGAGGTTGTCCTCGTCGACGCCGTGCAGTAACTCCACCCGAACATCTGCGAAGCGGGGACACTCGAAGAGTACGTGGGCCACCGACTCGACCGACCCTGCGCACCTGGGACAGTCCGGGAACGGAGCGAACCCGAACACGTGCAGGAATTCGTGGACGAAGGCGTGTCCACTCAATACCTGCGAGAGGTAGAAATCTACCTCTCCGTGCTTCCGTCCCGTCCACAGGCGCACGTCTGGCACTTGTCGGTGGGCCCAACGTAAGTAACGGCTGGTGTTATTCGCCGCCTCGTCGTCCCACTGTTGCTGCCACAGCTGCAGCGATGACTCCCTTTCCTCCTGGCGAATCGCCTCTCGACTGCTGTCCGGGCTTAACTGCAGTCGGTTGTAGCAGCGGGCGTCTTCCTTCACCAGGAGGTGGTATGGCAGTTCTCCGGCTAAAACCACCGCTACCTCGCAGCTCGTGGAGTGGAAGGCGCTCGTGATGCCCTGGGCCAAGGGCCGTTGCACGCGGTCCAGAATCCGCCTGCACCACTGCAGGTCCACGGCTTCCGCCCAGACGGGTGCGCCGTAGCGGATGATGGACGCGGCCACTGCGGCGAGCAGCTTCCGCTGCTCGCAGGGGCCGCTGTGGTTGCGCATGACGCCACGCAATGCTCGCACCACACGGAGGGCCTTGTCCGCGACCATCTCGACGTGTGGGCGCCACGACAGGTGGTCGTGTAGCATGACCCCAAGTAGCGGATCGACCGCTTCGAGCGCACTTCCACTCCACAGATGTTCACAGGGATGTTTTTGTATCCGCTTCGCTTGCTCGACACCATCAGCAACTCCGTCTTCTCCGGCGCCAGGGAGAGTTTGTGCCGCACCATCCAGCTGTTGACCGCTGCCACCGCTTCCTCCGCAATCGCTGCTGCGTGCTCCGGTGTTGTCCCCGCTGCCAGGATCGCAAGATCATCGGCGAATCCCACGATGGAGGCGCCCTCAGGGAGCTCTACGGCTAGCACACCGTCGTACATGATGTTCCACAATGTGGGGCCCAATATAGACCCCTGTGGAACACCTGCCGATACTCGGCGGGTAACCGGCCCGTCCGCCGTGTCGTACGTGAGCTCCCTGTCGGCGAAGTAGTCCTGCAGTATGCGGCACAACTGCACGGGGACTCCTTCGCCTGGAGCGCCTCGGCGATGCTCTGCCAGCTAGCCGTGTTGAACGCGTTACGGACGTCCAGGGCCACAACCATGAGGCAGCGCCGGTCACGGTTGTTCGTCCTGCCAAAGGACTTCGCCCTTCGTCCCGCGTCTACGACTTGCTGTATGGCCTGCAGAGTCGATCGCCCTCGCCGGAATCCGAACTGCTGCTCAGACAGTTGCGGACTCTCTGGATCCTCGATATATTCGTTGAGCCGGTTCAGCAGCAGCCGCTCCAAAGCCTTGCCCGTATTATCGAGCAGGCAAATCGGGCGGAAGGACGACGGCTCGCCCGGTGACTTGCCCGGCTTTGGCAGGAGCACCAGTCGCTGCTTTTTCCACGGCTGCGGAAAGCAGGACGTGTCCAGGCACTCCTGAAACACCCGGCGGAAGGGCTCCGGTTGCTGCCTGAGAGCAACCGTGAGAGCGGCGTTCGGTACTCCATCAAGCCCAGGAGCCTTCCGCGGGTGCATGCTGGCTGCTATTTGATCCAGCTCGGTCAGGCCGATCGATCGGAGCGGCGCCATGTTGCCAACTCGGAGATCAGGCCACTCTACCGGCGGATGAACCGGGAACAAGGCGTCGACAATTCGCCGCAGTTCTGCTGGATCGCGTTCCGGGGCTGAGCGGGCCGCCTGGAACCAGTGAAAGACTTTCCGGAAAAAGTTTCCGGTTTCGTCCTCCCTGATCGACAGCAGGAACCGGTCGAACGCCTCGTTCTTGCTCACACGAATAGCCTTCCGAAGGCTCTCCCTGGCGCAAGCTCCACTTCTTGTGGTGCCCTTCCGTCAATTCCTTTAAGTTTCAACTTTGCAACCATACTTCCCCCGGAACCCGATTTTGGTTTCCCGGAAGCTACTGAGAGCACCGAAGGTAGGTAGCGTCTCCCAATTGCTAATTGGCATCGTTTACGGTTAGAACTAGGGCGGTATCTAATCGCCTTCGATCCTCTAACTTTCGTTCTTGATTAATGAAAGCATCCTTGGCAAACGCTTTCGCTTCTGTGGGTCCTACGACGGTCTACGAATTTCACCTCTCGCGCCGTAATACCAATGCCCCCGACTACTTCTGTTAATCATTACCTCTTGGTCTATTACAAACCAACGAAACCACTCAGACCGAGGTCATGTTCCATTATTCCATGCAAAATTATTCTCGGCCAACGCCGGCCCCGGAGGACCGGACGCTTTGAACTAGCCTGCTTTGAGCACTCTAATTTGTTCAAGGTAAACGAGAGTTCCCGGGCACCATGAAGCTGGGTCGAACAAGACCTTGACCGACGAGGTCGCGGCGACAAGTCCTGACCCGTCACGGAGTAGAACGCCCAGGTACACCATTGTGAGTCGCAGCCGCGAGCGCGTACACGGACGGTCCCAACCGAGAGGCCGGGCGCCCGCGACGGACGCGAGTCTGGACGGGGTATCAACTTCGAACGTTTTAACCGCAACAACTTTAATATACGCTAGTGGAGCTGGAATTACCGCGGCTGCTGGCACCAGACTTGCCCTCCACTTGATCCTTGCAAAAGGATTTATGCTCAACTCATTCCAATTATGGACCATCGTTAGAGAGGTCCATATTGTTATTCTCGTCACTACCTCCCCGTGCCGGGATTGGGTAATTTACGCGCCTGCTGCCTTCCTTGGATGTGGTAGCCATTTCTCAGGCTCCCTCTCCGGAATCGAACCCTGATTCCCCGTTACCCGTCGCAACCATGGTAGTCCTCTACACTACCATCAATAGTTGATAGGGCAGACATTTGAAAGATCTGTCGTCAGTCGCAAGCGACCGTACGATCGGCATCCTTATCCAGATTTCAACTCAAAGCGCCCGGAGGCGATTGGTTTAACTAATAAGTGCACCAGTTCCGCCGACCCGGAGGCCAACAGTCCCGGCATAATGCATGTATTAGCTCTGGCTTTTCCACAGTTATCCAAGTAACTGTTTGGATGAGGATCTTGTAAATTATAGCTGTTATACTGAGCCTTATGCGGTTTCACTTTCTAGGAAGCTTGTACTTAGACATGCATGGCTTAACCTTTGAGACGAGCGTATATCACTGGTAGGATCAACCAGAATTCGAGTCAATTGCTTGAACACGAACTACACTCTTGATCACGCGAGGCGCAAGTCCCCGTGACCACCGAGATTTGTTCTGTGACGCCGGAGCGTCGTTGGCGCCACTCGATAGACTGCACAAGCAGACAACGTCGGATGCATTGCACATGGCTAGCGGATCTACTCTCTGCACTGCGTCGGGTGTTCCTACGTCTGTCTGGAGACATTGCTAGGCCAGTACGGCACTCTGCGCACTCTTGCTTGTCCTCTTCGAGCGACGGGCCTCTAAGCGGGGTTGTATTCCGGTACGACACATCGACTGGTACACATTGCACGCACTAACGATCTCTGCACTGAATGGAACTCATTCATAACCACCGTGACGGGAGACTTTGCTAGTACGCACGATACTCTGCGCATGTGCACATGTTTTACAACCCAACCAACTTAAGCACCTAGGGAAGTTGTGATGCCATCTGAACACCCACCGACTGATGCATTGAACGGCTAAAGTTGACCTTCAATCCGAACTGGCACTTTGCGGCGTGGAGGCAGTTGCGCGACCACTCCTATCCCAAACCAACAAAGCATGGTGTATCCTAAGTGTTCGGTACAAGCACACCACGACGGGACACATTGAACGGTTCAGCGATCTCTCAGCACTAGTGGAAGAACTCCAACGTGATACGGGAGACATTGCTCTAAACCGAACGGCATCTCTGCGCGTTTACTTGACGCACCCCCAACTTGGTCAACTGTTGGACTTTTTCGTAATCACGGCGGGACACATTGAACGAGCTCTAACGGATCTCTGCACGCATGGAACATGGTGGCGGGAATCATTGGTAGAACCGAACGGCGCCTCTGCGCGATGTACAAAGCCCAACAGGAACCTCGTATCGGCTGCCGAGCCGGAGCTTGAACAACTTGGACTTTCACCTCTAATTTATATCAACTCACCACTCCCCGAGGGATCCGCAGAATTGCTTCTGGGTCCCGTATCGTTATTGCGATTCGTGTTTGCATTACACTACATTGAACTATTCCAACTTGTTTATCCGCATGGCGAACATTTGCTGCAAAGAACATTTAAGTTCCACTTCGCTCTCCCCTACGTGGGTCTGAGCTTCGCTCTCAGGAAAAAATATGCCACATTTGGTAGGGAGACCCGGTTTCATCACGCTTTGTGCCCTGCACCATATATACCCTCATAAATTTATTCATTGGATTAGATCCAAGGAACACCAGATCATGCACCACTACCCATAATAGCTCATCGAGCTTAGCGTGAATCCTTCGGGTTTCCCTAAGAAGTTCGATTGGTCTTGCAGAGTTTAAAGACAACGAAGCTTAGTTTCAAGCAATGGTTAATATACGCGTATTCAAAACCCTTAGCTGTTACAACTTTTTACTAGAAACCATCACGACGAAGTCTTTGGGTCCGTAGACCCGTGATGTACTGCTCCAGGGAACGTTTTGATAGGGTGGAAGCTCAAAATCATAGGTTAAAATCATCGGCAGAGCCCACCAGACACCACTTTTGCTTCATTAGTTCGGACTATAGGCATACGACGATTTTTATCGCGGAGGGACGTATGACCCAAACGGGGGCTTAATGACCCACTGCCACTGCAAACCATGCTCCTACGACTAAATAGAGGTAAAAACTACGATTTGGTGCAATCTTCATGTTTGACCTCGTAGCAAGGTACCCTCCCTATAGTAGGCAATGAACAAATGATCATAATCCCAGGAGGGCAAAAATGGGAACCCGAAAGGAAAGCGCTGTTGGCGCGCCTAAGCTACTGGCCCGTAGAGTAAAAATGGTACCCCAACAAAGTTGTCGATTGACATTCTGATTGCACTTTTTATCATCTAGGGTGCGTTCCTTACACGTTTTGAGGGGTTTTAGCGAAAAACATGTTTTGAGCCACACGAGCTCTCCGGCCCGTTCGGTGCACATTTTTGAAAAAAGCTAGGAGCTGCCCCTAGGTTCGGGGTGTCACAAAATATTGAAAAGTGGTCAAAAACCGCTATCCAGAATCGGATGTAGAATCATTAGACGAACTTAAAATTGTTCTACGACCAATGTCTGCGACGTTTAGTATTCAAGATATGGCCCGCCCTAGGTCTGACCTGGCATTTTCGTGAAAATTTAAAGCATGGCCATAGGGACGGGTGAAATTGCTATTTTGAAGCAAAAACCACCTCACTTTAAATGGCCATAACTTTTCAAAAACAAGAGCTAGGGTGCGTTCTTGACACGTTTTGAGGTGTTTTAGCGAAAAACATGTTTTGAGCCACACGAGCTCTCCGGCCCGTTCGGTGCACATTTTTGAAAAAGCTAGGAGCTGCCCCTAGGTTCGGGGTGTCACAAAATATTGAAAAGTGGTCAAAAACCGCTATCCAGAATCGGATGTAGAATCATTAGACGAACTTAAAATTGTTCTACGACCAATGTCTGCGACGTTTAGTATTCAAGATATGGCCCGCCCTAGGTCTGACCTGGCATTTTCGTGAAAATTTAAAGCATGGCCATAGGGACGGGTAAAATAGCTATTTTGAAGCAAAAACCACCTCACTTTAAATGGCCATAACTTTTGAAAAACAAGAGCTAGGGTGCGTTCTCGACACGTTTTGAGGTGTTTTAGCGAAAAACATGTTTTGAGCCACACGAGCTCTCCGGCCCGTTCGGTGCACATTTTTGAAAAAGCTAGGGAGCTGCCCCTAGGTTCGGGGTGTCACAAAATATTGAAAAGTGGTCAAAAACCGCTATCCAGAATCGGATGTAGAATCATTAGACGAACTTAAAATTTTTCTACAACCCCCAGTCCGACGCCTCGTATTCGAGATATAGCACTTTGTAGGTCTGACCGAGCAATTTTGTACTGAAATGTATGGCGGACATGTTATTCATTAAACAACATTAACTTGCATCGTGCCCTACTTCATCGGCACAGCTACTATCGACTATCTATTGTTGAAATGGATTGAGTTTGACCATTTTAGCTCTTTTCTTATGCCGTGCACCAACAGTGTGTACCGATCAGGGAAAGTACACTACGTACGCGTTCATGGATGTATATGTTGGTACAAGTTGCCGGTCGGAATAGCAGTGCACCAAAACTGTGTACCGATCAGGAAAGTACGAGACGGAGGGCGCAGCCCGAGCGTACGCGTTCATAGATGTCCATGTTGGTACAACCTACATGTACGTACCTTGTTTTGTATCAAAAGTTCCAATAAAGTGTTTGTATGCTTAAAATGCTTATCTCAACCGGTCACCTTTTGGCCTGCCCTTTTATAGACAGAAACCTAGAACGATACTCGCGATGTTTGTGTTTTTCCATTCGCCCGGGACGACGAAATGAGCTCTGTGCACATCGTGCAGAAAACTGTCTCCTCCTCGTATGTTTTTGTCCCTCCACGCATATAATCAC
>NW_024412099.1:97500-102500 GCF_016920715.1 Anopheles arabiensis | reverse complement strand
GTCCCCAATCCCTACTAAATGAGCATTTGGGTGATTTCCCGTTCCTCTCGGAATGGGGGCGCCATAAGGCGAGAACACGCTGCTGCTCACATTGTAGCACGCGTGCAGCCCAGAACATCTAAGGGCATCACGGACCTGTTATCGCTCAATCTCATCTTGCTAAACACAAGTTGTCCCGCTAAGCAGGGCAAACTAAGTGACGGGCACCCGTGAGGACACCCGCCACTCTAACGTCAGGTGCGCCCGGAGGCACACTACTGACAGCGTTCTAGTTAGCTTGACTGAGTCGCGTTCGTTATCGGAATTAACCAGACAAATCATTCCACGAACTAAGAACGGCCATGCACCACTACCCTTAAGTTTGAGAAAGAGCTATCAATCCGTCTTTTACCCTCAACAAGTTCGGACCTGGTAAGTTTTCCCGTGTTGAGTCAAATTAAGCCGCAAGCTCCACTTCTTTTTTTTAATACTCAGGATTTATTTGTAAGATAAACTTAACGTTAAATCCCCACTCCTGCTCCTGGACCCGTTCCCTAGCGGGGCTTGGAACCAGGAGTATGTGTCATTGTGACATCGCCTTTATTGGTATTTATTTGTTTCGTTCCTTTTTCTTTTCCTTACGGAATTAAAACCCCAACGCATTTTTTTATTTTTCTTCTGCGCCAACCCTGTTTGCTGTCCCATGCACTTCCTACCCCATCATCCTCCTTCTAACGGCCGGAGGTTGTTGCTTCAGTGATGGCTGCCAGGCCGTCGGCGGATAGCGCCTCACGTACTCCCTGATTGGACGGCACCCTTCGCGCTACTCGGCGTAGCCGCTCCATTTCACGCCTTCTCATCCGCCGTCGGATGGTATCGGCTTCCGAAGGGCCGACCTGCTCCTCCGGTTTCTACCGTGTGGGACTGGTGGTAGAGTCCCTTCCTGGCGCGTTGACGGTAGAGACGTTGGAGATACAGTCTCCGTTCGTGCCGCGCTCTTATCATCCTCGGAGATGGAGGCAGTCCGCGTCTTCCCATGGGGATGGGTGGTGGTGCTTCTCCTGCTTCCTCCGCCCGCACCGCTGCCATCAGGATGGAGTCCTCACGTTCTCGTTCGGCTGCTGCCATTGCGGATGCAAGGCGCACTTCCGCCCGTTCCTCCGCCCTCCGACGACCTCTTCTGGTCCGTCTGGCTCGACCTCGGTTGGGACGAAAAAGTTCAGCCACCCCATCAACCGACACCTGCTCTCCATCCAGCGGACTGGCGTCTACCGCTGCTGGTCTCATCGGTAGTGCTGCAAGGTGTGCCTCGAGGTTGAGCTGCAGCTCGTCCTCACGCCAAAGCTGTTGCAACACCTTCGTGATTTTGCGTGCAGCTTCCTGGATGCTGTTCCACCGCTCGGGGCTCTCCAGCAGCTTCATGCCGAGATTGTCCTCGTTCACTGGGTCGCTGGTGCCGTAGCCCAACAGCTCCACCCGGATCTCGTGGAAGACCTCGCACTGGAACAGCACATGCGCCACCGATTCAACCGACCCGGGCACCGTGGACATTCCGCCGATGGGGCAAAACCGCAGACATGGAGGTATTCCCGGAAATATCCGTGTCCGGTTAATACCTGTGAGAGGTGGAAATCAACCTCTCCATGTCGCCTACTCATCCACAAGTGCAGGTCCGGAATCATTCGGTGGGCCCAGACCGCGTACCGACTGGCCGTTGGAGCTGCGGCCGCCGCATCCCACGCTCGCTGCCACTCCTGGAGAGTCCCCTGCCTCTTCCAGCCGGATGTCCTTGCGGCTGGCGCCCGGGGCAGCTAGGGAGCCTCCGATGGCACCTTGCGTCCTCCCGTACCAGCAGCCTGAACGGCACAAGGCCTGCCAGTGCAACTCCGGTCTCATATGCCACCGACACGAACGAGCTGGTGACACCGCGAGCCAGGGGCCTCTGCACCTGGGCCAGCTTCCTCTGGCACCACTGCAGATCCGTCGCCTCGGACCACACGGGGGGATCAGCATACGCGGATCGTCCGAACCACCGCCGCCGAGACAGCCGAGGCAATGGCACACAGCCGGCGTCCACTGGTTCCGACTCTGTACCGGTGTGTCATCCGCATAGCCGATGACGCTAGCCCCTTCAGGAAGCTCGACCCGCAGCACGCCGTCGTACATGATGTTCCACAGGGTCGGGCCCAGAATGGACCCTGTGGAACACCTGCAGTCACTCGGCGTGTAACGGGCCCGTCTGCGGTGTCATAGACGAGCTCCCTGTTTTCGAAGTAGTCTCTCAGGATGTTGCGGAGCTGCCTCGGCACGCCTTTGTCCTCCAGCGCCGTAGCGATGCACTGCCAGCTGGCAGTGTTAAATGCATTACGCATCCCTGGTTCCTGCTTCTTCCACTCATCCGGGAACCGCTCGTTGTCCAAGCATTCTTGGAGCACAACTTTCGATGTCCAAGCATGTGGTATGCTTCCGGATGGCGGCCGTCAAAGCGGCGTTTGGCACACCATCCAGTCCTGGAGCCTTCCTCGGGTTCAGCGAGCTCGCGATGTCCAACAGCTCCTGTTCATTAACGTCCCGAACTGGTTCCTCCTCTCCCCTCTCCAGGACTTGGCCTGGTGACGCTGGCCAGTCAACCGGAGGATGCTGGGGAACAGAGTGGAAACGATGCCCTCTAGCACCGATGAATCGCGCTCTCTCGCCGTCCAGCTTCCACGAAGGCGGCTTAGTACGTTGCGGTACCATTGTCCCGTCTCGTCTTCCGCGAGGCCCGCAGCATTTCATCGAAGTGCTCCTTCTTGCTGGTGGTGATGGCTGAATCCAGGGCGGTCCGCACCTGGAGAAGGTCGCTGGCTGCGGCGATCTGCTCTTCCTCGTCGATGGCAGTTTCAAGGCGTTCCTTAGCGAGGCGGCAGTTCTCACACAGGACCTCGATTGCTGGCGTCCACCAATAAGCAGGTCGTCCCGAGTGACCTTGTGAAGGGAACACTCGCGCCATGGCTGCGTCACAAGCTTCCGTCATGACTCTCTCAGGCTTTCGGCATTTGTAACCCGCTCTGCGAACGAAGCTACGTCGAGCGCTACACCGAAAAGCTCGGCATTGAACTGACGGCTACGCCATCTCGTGCCGCTTTCTCGCGTGGAAGGACCCTCCTGTCGACGACTATCTGCCGCTGACCGCTGGAACAGCTCCCCTACAGCAAACCGAATGTACACGTGGTCACTGTACGAGTATCTGCTCATAATCCTCCACCGATGCTCCGGAATGGTGTTAACTCCGGCGATGCTGCGGCTGGCGAAGGCAACGTCCACCACGCTCGGGCGAGCCACCCGTTGCCTAGGAAGGTTGGGGCGGTGCCGGTGTTTAACACCTCCAGCCCCAAGCTGTCGACGAGCTGGACCACAGCCTCTCCCTTTGCGTTGGTGCGGCCACTTCCCCAAACAGTGTGCCACGCATTGAGATCCCCGCAAAGACGACGCGCGGGTGACCTCTCGCCAGCACATCGATGCGCTGCATTACCTCCTCGAACTCAGAGACGCCCGCTGAGGGCGACACGTAGCAACATATGAAGAGCACACCATTGATCCGGGCAGCCGCGATCCCAGACTGCGTCACGGAGACCACTTGCTGAACCGGGTACGTTTCGCTGCTGGCTATGATGGCCACCTTCCCGTCCCTGTCGGCCACCCAGTTCCCATTGTTCCTGGGGACACTGTGCAGCTCCACCATCAGACAGACATCCACCCGCTCCATCCGCATCGTGTTGAGCGCCAGGTCTTGCGCGCTCCTACTGCGATTGACGTTGATCTGTAGCACTTCCATTTCAGTTCGAGGGTTGTCCACCGCAGGCTGCGGCACCAATACGGTGGGCGCCGCCACACAGCATGCACTTGATCTCGTTGGTGCAACCCGACGCCTTGTGAGTTTGGTCACCACACCGTAGACAACGCTTGGACCGATCCTCACCCGTGCACGTCGCGGCGATGTGTCCCCGCTCCAGACACCGGAAGCAGCGAGTCAGCTGACCCGATACTTTTGGGGCTTCATGTACCGAACAATACGTGTAGCCCAGCTCCAGTCGACGATCTTTGACGAGTTCCGCTTCTGCTCGTGGGAGGCGCACGCGAGCCCGCTTCGTCATGTCTCGGCGCTCCCAAAGGTTCACGGTGGCCACCAATGACTGCTTTCCAAGAGTGGTCATGAGCGCCTTTTGATCGCCTCCTCGTCGATCATGTTGTCGATTCCAGTCAGGACGACCTCAGCCATCTCTGTTCTGACGGTTACCGATCCACTCTCCCCGATGACCTCCTGGATGATGTCCTTCAGCGCCGCGCTATCGACGTCGCGGGACAAAGGCAGCAGGAGGTGGTCCTCGGCGTTCTTCTGCCAACCCCAATTTGCCGCTGGAAATCGGCAATCCGCGGGTTGGTCCGTATCTTCACATACATTTCCTTGAAGGACACTCCTGGGGCGGGCACAACGACGATTTCATCCGGCGTTTTCGTCGCGGACGCCGCTTCTCCTGCTGATGAATGCCCATCCGCTGCTGCTGCTGCTGCCCATTTTGCTGGTGCGGCCACTGCTGATGCTGCCGGTGTGCTGGCTGCCGCTGGGCTGACTGTTGGGGCAGATTCACTCCGTTCTGCTTATTCCCGCGCCGATTGCCGCGAACGACCTCCACCCACGTTCCTGCCTCGTCCGGTACCGCCGAGGATGCCGACTCCGTCACGCCCTGACGCTGAGCACGCACGCTCTGCTGCACCGTCGGCCATTGCTGCGCAGGTAGCCGCTGCTGCCGTTGTTGTTTCTGCTGCTGCTGACGCCACCTTTGGCGCTGTTGATCTTCCAGCTGTTGCCGCTGTTCCTGTCGTTGCTGGCTTTCCATCCTCCGAAGCAGCTCCTGCTCTCGCTGCAGTTCCTGCTGGCTCTCTAGCCGAGCTCCGCTGGTTCCACCAAGGGTTTGCGCTAGAAGAGCGTTGAACAGCTCCTTCTCCTTGCGAAGCTCTTCGCGGTGTTCCGCTTCGCG
>NW_024412099.1:90000-95000 GCF_016920715.1 Anopheles arabiensis | reverse complement strand
AGCTGTTATACTGAGCCTTATGCGGTTTCACTTTCTAGGAAGCTTGTACTTAGACATGCATGGCTTAACCTTTGAGACGAGCGTATATCACTGGTAGGATCAACCAGAATTCGAGTCAATTGCTTGAACACGAACTACACTCTTGATCACGCGAGGCGCAAGTCCCCGTGACCACCGAGATTTGTTCTGTGACGCCGGAGCGTCGTTGGCGCCACTCGATAGACTGCACAAGCAGACAACGTCGGATGCATTGCACATGGCTAGCGGATCTACTCTCTGCACTGCGTCGGGTGTTCCTACGTCTGTCTGGAGACATTGCTAGGCCAGTACGGCACTCTGCGCACTCTTGCTTGTCCTCTTCGAGCGACGGGCCTCTAAGCGGGGTTGTATTCCGGTACGACACATCGACTGGTACACATTGCACGCACTAACGATCTCTGCACTGAATGGAACTCATTCATAACCACCGTGACGGGAGACTTTGCTAGTACGCACGATACTCTGCGCATGTGCACATGTTTTACAACCCAACCAACTTAAGCACCTAGGGGAAGTTGTGATGCCATCTGAACACCCACCGACTGATGCATTGAACGGCTAAAGTTGACCTTCAATCCGAACTGGCACTTTGCGGCGTGGAGGCAGTTGCGCGACCACTCCTATCCCAAACCAACAAAGCATGGTGTATCCTAAGTGTTCGGTACAAGCACACCACGACGGGACACATTGAACGGTTCAGCTGATCTCTCAGCACTAGTGGAAGAACTCCAACGTGATACGGGAGACATTGCTCTAAACCGAACGGCATCTCTGCGCGTTTACTTGACGCACCCCAACTTGGTCAACTGTTGGACTTTTTCGTAATCACGGCGGGACACATTGAACGAGCTCTAACGGATCTCTGCACGCATGGAACATGGTGGCGGGAATCATTGGTAGAACCGAACGGCGCCTCTGCGCGATGTACAAAGCCCAACAGGAACCTCGTATCGGCTGCCGAGCCGGAGCTTGAACAACTTGGACTTTCACCTCTAATTTATATCAACTCACCACTCCCCGAGGGATCCGCAGAATTGCTTCTGGGTCCCGTATCGTTATTTGCGATTCGTGTTTGCATTACACTACATTGAACTATTCCAACTTGTTTATCCGCATGGCGAACATTTGCTGCAAAGAACATTTAAGTTCCACTTCGCTCTCCCCTACGTGGGTCTGAGCTTCGCTCTCAGGGAAAAAATATGCCACATTTGGTAGGGAGACCCGGTTTCATCACGCTTTGTGCCCTGCACCATATATACCCTCATAAATTTATTCATTGGATTAGATCCAAGGAACACCAGATCATGCACCACTACCCATAATAGCTCATCGAGCTTAGCGTGAATCCTTCGGGTTTCCCTAAGAAGTTCGATTGGTCTTGCAGAGTTTAAAGACAACGAAGCTTAGTTTCAAGCAATGGTTAATATACGCGTATTCAAAACCCTTAGCTGTTACAACTTTTTACTAGAAACCATCACGACGAAGTCTTTGGGTCCGTAGACCCGTGATGTACTGCTCCAGGAACGTTTTGATAGGGTGGAAGCTCAAAATCATAGGTTAAAATCATCGGCAGAGCCCACCAGACACCACTTTTGCTTCATTAGTTCGGACTATAGGCATACGACGATTTTTATCGCGGAGGGACGTATGACCCAAACGGGGGCTTAATGACCCACTGCCACTGCAAACCATGCTCCTACGACTAAATAGAGGTAAAAACTACGATTTGGTGCAATCTTCATGTTTGACCTCGTAGCAAGGTACCCTCCCTATAGTAGGCAATGAACAAATGATCATAATCCCAGGAGGGCAAAAATGGGAACCCGAAAGGAAAGCGCTGTTGGCGCGCCTAAGCTACTGGCCCGTAGAGTAAAAATGGTACCCCAACAAAGTTGTCGATTGACATTCTGATTGCACTTTTATCATCTAGGGTGCGTTCCTTACACGTTTTGAGGGTTTTAGCGAAAAACATGTTTTGAGCCACACGAGCTCTCCGGCCCGTTCGGTGCACATTTTTGAAAAAAGCTAGGAGCTGCCCCTAGGTTCGGGGTGTCACAAAATATTGAAAAGTGGTCAAAAACCGCTATCCAGAATCGGATGTAGAATCATTAGACGAACTTAAAATTGTTCTACGACCAATGTCTGCGACGTTTAGTATTCAAGATATGGCCCGCCCTAGGTCTGACCTGGCATTTTCGTGAAAATTTAAAGCATGGCCATAGGGACGGGTGAAATGCTATTTTGAAGCAAAAACCACCTCACTTTAAATGGCCATAACTTTCAAAAACAAGAGCTAGGGTGCGTTCTTGACACGTTTTGAGGTGTTTTAGCGAAAAACATGTTTTGAGCCACACGAGCTCTCCGGCCCGTTCGGTGCACATTTTTGAAAAAAGCTAGGAGCTGCCCCTAGGTTCGGGGTGTCACAAAATATTGAAAAGTGGTCAAAAACCGCTATCCAGAATCGGATGTAGAATCATTAGACGAACTTAAAATTGTTCTACGACCAATGTCTGCGACGTTTAGTATTCAAGATATGGCCCGCCCTAGGTCTGACCTGGCATTTTCGTGAAAATTTAAAGCATGGCCATAGGGACGGGTAAAATAGCTATTTTGAAGCAAAAACCACCTCACTTTAAATGGCCATAACTTTTGAAAAACAAGAGCTAGGGTGCGTTCTCGACACGTTTTGAGGTGTTTTAGCGAAAAACATGTTTTGAGCCACACGAGCTCTCCGGCCCGTTCGGTGCACATTTTTGAAAAAAGCTAGGAGCTGCCCCTAGGTTCGGGGTGTCACAAAATATTGAAAAGTGGTCAAAAACCGCTATCCAGAATCGGATGTAGAATCATTAGACGAACTTAAAATTGTTCTACGACCAATGTCTGCGACGTTTAGTATTCAAGATATGGCCCGCCCTAGGTCTGACCTGGCATTTTCGTGAAAATTTAAAGCATGGCCATAGGGACGGGTAAAATAGCTATTTTGAAGCAAAAACCACCTCACTTTAAATGGCCATAACTTTTGAAAAACAAGAGCTAGGGTGCGTTCTCGACACGTTTTGAGGTGTTTTAGCGAAAAACATGTTTTGAGCCACACGAGCTCTCCGGCCCGATCGGTGCACATTTTTGAAAAAGCTAGGGAGCTGCCCCTAGGTTCGGGGTGTCACAAAATATTGAAAAGTGGTCAAAAACCGCTATCCAGAATCGGATGTAGAATCATTAGACGAACTTAAAATTGTTCTACAACCCCCAGTCCGACGCCTCGTATTCGAGATATAGCACTTTGTAGGTCTGACCGAGCAATTTTGTACTGAAATGTATGGCGGACATGTTATTCATTAAACAACATTAACTTGCATCGTGCCCTACTTCATCGGCACAGCTACTATCGACTATCTATTGTTGAAATGGATTGAGTTTGACCATTTTAGCTCTTTTCTTATGCCGTGCACCAACAGTGTGTACCGATCAGGGAAAGTACACTACGTACGCGTTCATGGATGTATATGTTGGTACAAGTTGCCGGTCGGAATAGCAGTGCACCAAAACTGTGTACCGATCAGGAAAGTACAAGACGGAGGGCGCAGCCCGAGCGTACGCGTTCATAGATGTCCATGTTGGTACAACCTACATGTACGTACCTTGTTTTTGTATCAAAAGTTCCAATAAAGTGTTTGTATGCTTAAAATGCTTATCTCAACCGGTCACCTTTTGGCCTGCCCTTTTATAGACAGAAACCTAGAACGATACTCGCGATGTTTGTGTTTTTCCATTCGCCCGGGACGACGAAATGAGCTCTGTGCACATCGTGCAGAAAACTGTCTCCTCCTCGTATGTTTTTGTCCCTCCACGCATATAATCACCCACATTTGTGTTCAACACGGACGGCGCAGCCCGAGCGAACGCGTTAATGTTTATGTTTGTGCACACTAAAGTTACAATCCTAGGATTTGGTTATTGCGTCGCAGTGCCCGACCGTCGCGGACACCATTCTTGGACAAAAGTCCAAGTACGTAGAGTACATTCTCTAGGCATGTGCCCGTTCGTGACTTTCGTTGCGTGCTTACAGACACGCTTGGGTATGTTTACCATACAAGGTTTACTAGGAAAACCTGGGAAGGACGCTTGCCCTCCCGTTGCGGACACCATTCTTGGAAAGAAGTCCTGCTACGTAGCGTTCTTTAATGTACTTGATCAGTTTGTATTGCATTTGCTTTGTGCAATTGACTTTTGCTAATGCTCACTAAGGGGTGTTCGTTTGCGATGTGTATGATAAGCAACTGTCTATTCTAACCAGCAGTTAAATAACACTTTTCACCCAAATCATAGGAACGTAGAGTACTTTCCCTGATCGGTACACAATTTTGGTGCACCTCTAACTTCGCCAGCACTTTATCGTTACGTTTTGTGCACAACCTTGGGACATGGTGTAAGTTTCATCATTGTTATGTTTGATTCGGTTTATTATGATTGAAAAATACGCTACGTCCTAGAAATCTGAACTCGAATACTTTTGCCACGTTGCGCAAAAAGCTACTGAGCAACTCCTAGCCGTTTACCGATTTAAAATTTAATTTTCGTTATTAGTTTTAAAAATACGCTAAGTCCCAAAAATCTAAACTCGAATACTTTTTCTATGTGCCGCCAAAAGCTACTGAGCAACGCCTAGGTTGGTACATTTTTGGTACATGGAGTGTATGCGTGCAGGCGTACTGCCGTGCTGGACCGGAAAATCGCACTTGCTACTAGAACGTAGAGTAATTCCCTAGATAGGTGCTTTTGCATGCCTCTGTTCGACGTCCATGCAACTTGGAACGTGCGACACACGTAGCTAGGCTTCCCCATACATATTCCATAGGGCAGCACCAAATTGCACACTTTCAGGGGTATATTTTGGTACGGTGTACTGTGCATGGTACAAGTATCATTAGCTCGTGCAATTTATTTTGCATCAAGTTGCGATT
>NW_024412099.1:80000-82500 GCF_016920715.1 Anopheles arabiensis | reverse complement strand
GGAGATGGAGGCAGTCCGCGTCTTCCCATGGGGATGGGTGGTGGTGCTTCTCCTGCTTCCTCCGCCCGCACCGCTGCCATCAGGATGGAGTCCTCACGTTCTCGTTCGGCTGCTGCCATTGCGGATGCAAGGCGCACTTCCGCCCGTTCCTCCGCCCTCCGACGACCTCTTCTGGTCCGTCTGGCTCGACCTCGGTTGGGACGAAAAAGTTCAGCCACCCCATCAACCGACACCTGCTCTCCATCCAGCGGACTGGCGTCTACCGCTGCTGGTCTCATCGGTAGTGCTGCAAGGTGTGCCTCGAGGTTGAGCTGCAGCTCGTCCTCACGCCAAAGCTGTTGCAACACCTTCGTGATTTTGCGTGCAGCTTCCTGGATGCTGTTCCACCGCTCGGGGCTCTCCAGCAGCTTCATGCCGAGATTGTCCTCGTTCACTGGGTCGCTGGTGCCGTAGCCCAACAGCTCCACCCGGATCTCGTGGAAGACCTCGCACTGGAACAGCACATGCGCCACCGATTCAACCGACCCCGGGCACCGTGGACATTCCGCCGATGGGGCAAAACCGCAGACATGGAGGTATTCCCGGAAATATCCGTGTCCGGTTAATACCTGTGAGAGGTGGAAATCAACCTCTCCATGTCGCCTACTCATCCACAAGTGCAGGTCCGGAATCATTCGGTGGGCCCAGACCGCGTACCGACTGGCCGTTGGAGCTGCGGCCGCCGCATCCCACGCTCGCTGCCACTCCTGGAGAGTCCCCTGCCTCTCTTCCAGCCGGATGTCCTTGCGGCTGGCGCCCGGGGCAGCTAGGAGCCTCCGATGGCACCTTGCGTCCTCCCGTACCAGCAGCCTGAACGGCACAAGGCCTGCCAGTGCAACTCCGGTCTCATATGCCACCGACACGAACGAGCTGGTGACACCGCGAGCCAGGGGCCTCTGCACCTGGGCCAGCTTCCTCTGGCACCACTGCAGATCCGTCGCCTCGGACCACACGGGGCAGCATACCGGATGATCGACTCCGCCACTGCCGCCAACAGCCGACGCTTGGCCACCTGGGGCCCACTGTGGTTCCTCATTACTGCGGTGACCACACCTACCACGCGGAGGGCTTTAGCCGTCGACAGCTCCACGTGCGGCTTCCACGACAGGTGGTCATGGATCTGGACCCCCAGATACCGGATCGACTGTTTGCTGTGTATGATGGTGTCCCCGACGCGGAACGGCACCCTCAGTTGACCTCTTCGCAGACTGGAGATCATTACTCCTTCCGTCTTCTCCGGAGCGAGCTGCAGGTGATGGTCCTCCATCCAAGCCGCAATCGCGTCCACTGCCTGTTCAGCCACCGATGCCGCCTCCTCTGGTGTGCAACCCCGTGCCATGACCACTATGTCATCCGCATAGCCGATGACGCTAGCCCCTTCAGGAAGCTCGACCCGCAACACGCCGTCGTACATGATGTTCCACAGGGTCGGGCCCAGAATGGACCCCTGTGGAACACCTGCAGTCACTCGGCGTGTAACGGGCCCGTCTGCGGTGTCATAGACGAGCTCCCTGTTTTCGAAGTAGTCTCTCAGGATGTTGCGGAGCTGCCTCGGCACGCCTTTGTCCTCCAGCGCCGTAGCGATGCACTGCCAGCTGGCAGTGTTAAATGCATTACGCACATCCAGCGCCACTACTAGAAGGCAGCGTTTGTCCCTGTTGTTGGTGCGGCCAAATGACATCGCGTGACGGCCTGCATCCACCACCAGCTGAATCGCCTGCACTGTCGAACGGCCCCTCCTGAACCCGTACTGGTTTTCTGCCAACCTCGGTGATTCAGGAGCCTCGATGACATCATTTATTCGCGACAGCAGCAACCGCTCGTACGCTTTGCCCGGGTTGTTCAGCAGCAGAATCGGGCGGAAGGATGAAGCGAGCCCCGGTGGCTTGCCCGGCTTGGGGATCAGGGCCAGTTTCTGCTTCTTCCACTCATCCGGGAACCGCTCGTTGTCCAAGCATTCCTGGAACAACTTCTTGAAGATGTCCGTATGCTTCCGGATGGCGGCCGTCAAAGCGGCGTTTGGCACACCATCCAGTCCTGGAGCCTTCCTCGGGTTCAGCGAGCTCGCGATGTCCAACAGCTCCTGTTCATTAACGTCCCGAACTGGTTCCTCTCTCCCCTCTCCAGGACTTGGCCTGGTGACGCTGGCCAGTCAACCGGAGGATGCTGGGGAACAGAGTGGAAACGATGCCCTCTAGCACCGATGAATCGCGCTCTCGCCGTCCAGCTTCCACGAAGGCGGCTTAGTACGTTGCGGTACCATTGTCCCGTCTCGTCTTCCGCGAGGCCCCGCAGCATTTCATCGAAGTGCTCCTTCTTGCTGGTGGTGATGGCTGAATCCAGGGCGGTCCGCACCTGGAGAAGGTCGCTGGCTGCGGCGATCTGCTCTTCCTCGTCGATGGCAGTTTCAAGGCGTTCCTTAGCGAGGCGGCAGTTCTCACACAGGACCTCGATTGCTGGC
>NW_024412099.1:65000-75000 GCF_016920715.1 Anopheles arabiensis | reverse complement strand
CATCGACTGGTACACATTGCACGCACTAACGATCTCTGCACTGAATGGAACTCATTCATAACCACCGTGACGGGAGACTTTGCTAGTACGCACGATACTCTGCGCATGTGCACATGTTTTACAACCCAACCAACTTAAGCACCTAGGGAAGTTGTGATGCCATCTGAACACCCACCGACTGATGCATTGAACGGCTAAAGTTGACCTTCAATCCGAACTGGCACTTTGCGGCGTGGAGGCAGTTGCGCGACCACTCCTATCCCAAACCAACAAAGCATGGTGTATCCTAAGTGTTCGGTACAAGCACACCACGACGGGACACATTGAACGGTTCAGCGATCTCTCTGCACTAGTGGAAGAACTCCAACGTGATACGGGAGACATTGCTCTAAACCGAACGGCATCTCTGCGCGTTTACTTGACGCACCCCCAACTTGGTCAACTGTTGGACTTTTCGTAATCACGGCGGGACACATTGAACGAGCTCTAATGGATCTCTGCACGCATGGAACATGGTGGCGGGAATCATTGCTAGAACCGAACGGCGCCTCTGCGCGATGTACAAAGCCCAACAGGAACCTCGTATCGGCTGCCGAGCCGGAGCTTGAACAACTTGGACTTTCACCTCTAATTTATATCAACTCACCACTCCCCCGAGGGATCCGCAGAATTGCTTCTGGGTCCCGTATCGTTATTTGCGATTCGTGTTTGCATTACACTACATTGAACTATTCCAACTTGTTTATCCGCATGGCGAACATTTGCTGCATAGAACATTTAAGTTCCACTTCGCTCTCCCCTACGTGGGTCTGAGCTTCGCTCTCAGGGAAAAAATATGCCACATTTGGTAGGGAGACCCGGTTTCATCACGCTTTGTGCCCTGCACCATATATACCCTCATAAATTTATTCATTGGATTAGATCCAAGGAACACCAGATCATGCACCACTACCCATAATAGCTCATCGAGCTTAGCGTGAATCCTTCGGGTTTCCCTAAGAAGTTCGATTGGTCTTGCAGAGTTTAAAGACAACGAAGCTTAGTTTCAAGCAATGGTTAATATACGCGTATTCAAAACCCTTAGCTGTTACAACTTTTTACTAGAAACCATCACGACGAAGTCTTTGGGTCCGTAGACCCGTGATGTACTGCTCCAGGAACGTTTTGATAGGGTGGAAGCTCAAAATCATAGGTTAAAATCATCGGCAGAGCCCACCAGACACCACTTTTGCTTCATTAGTTCGGACTATAGGCATACGACGATTTTTATCGCGGAGGGGACGTATGACCCAAACGGGGGCTTAATGACCCACTGCCACTGCAAACCATGCTCCTACGACTAAATAGAGGTAAAAACTACGATTTGGTGCAATCTTCATGTTTGACCTCGTAGCAAGGTACCCTCCCTATAGTAGGCAATGAGCAAATGATCATAATCCCAGGAGGGCAAAAATGGGAACCCGAAAGGAAAGCGCTGTTGGCGCGCCTAAGCTACTGGCCCGTAGAGTAAAAATGGTACCCCCAACAAAGTTGTCGATTGACATTCTGATTGCACTTTTATCATCTAGGGTGCGTTCCTTACACGTTTTGAGGGGTTTTAGCGAAAAACATGTTTTGAGCCACACGAGCTCTCCGGCCCGCTCGGTGCACATTTTTGAAAAAAGCTAGGAGCTGCCCCTAGGTTCGGGGTGTCACAAAATATTGAAAAGTGGTCAAAAACCGCTATCCAGAATCGGATGTAGAATCATTAGACGAACTTAAAATTGTTCTACGACCAATGTCTGCGACGTTTAGTATTCAAGATATGGCCCGCCCTAGGTCTGACCTGGCATTTTCGTGAAAATTTAAAGCATGGCCATAGGGACGGGTAAAATAGCTATTTTGAAGCAAAAAACCACCTCACTTTAAATGGCCATAACTTTTGAAAAACAAGAGCTAGGGTGCGTTCTCGACACGTTTTGAGGTGTTTTAGCGAAAAACATGTTTTGAGCCACACGAGCTCTCCGGCCCGATCGGTGCACATTTTTGAAAAAAGCTAGGGAGCTGCCCCTAGGTTCGGGGTGTCACAAAATATTGAAAAGTGGTCAAAAAACCGCTATCCAGAATCGGATGTAGAATCATTAGACGAACTTAAAATTGTTCTACAACCCCCCAGTCCGACGCCTCGTATTCGAGATATAGCACTTTGTAGGTCTGACCGAGCAATTTTGTACTGAAATGTATGGCGGACATGTTATTCATTAAACAACATTAACTTGCATCGTGCCCTACTTCATCGGCACAGCTACTATCGACTATCTATTGTTGAAATGGATTGAGTTTGACCATTTTAGCTCTTTTCTTATGCCGTGCACCAACAGTGTGTACCGATCAGGGAAAGTACACTACGTACGCGTTCATGGATGTATATGTTGGTACAAGTTGCCGGTCGGAATAGCAGTGCACCAAAACTGTGTACCGATCAGGAAAGTACAAGACGGAGGGCGCAGCCCGAGCGTACGCGTTCATAGATGTCCATGTTGGTACAACCTACATGTACGTACCTTGTTTTTGTATCAAAAGTTCCAATAAAGTGTTTGTATGCTTAAAATGCTTATCTCAACCGGTCACCTTTTGGCCTGCCCTTTTATAGACAGAAACCTAGAACGATACTCGCGATGTTTGTGTTTTTCCATTCGCCCGGGACGACGAAATGAGCTCTGTGCACATCGTGCAGAAAACTGTCTCCTCCTCGTATGTTTTTGTCCCTCCACGCATATAATCACCCACATTTGTGTTCAACACGGACGGCGCAGCCCGAGCGAACGCGTTAATGTTTATGTTTGTGCACACTAAAGTTACAATCCTAGGATTTGGTTATTGCGTCGCAGTGCCCGACCGTCGCGGACACCATTCTTGGACAAAAGTCCAAGTACGTAGAGTACATTCTCTAGGTATGTGCCCGTTCGTGACTTTCGTTGCGTGCTTACAGACACGCTTGGGTATGTTTACCATACAAGGTTTACTAGGAAAACCTGGGAAGGACGCTTGCCCTCCCGTTGCGGACACCATTCTTGGAAAGAAGTCCTGCTACGTAGCGTTCTTTAATGTACTTGATCAGTTTGTATTGCATTTGCTTTGTGCAATTGACTTTTGCTAATGCTCACTAAGGGGTGTTCGTTTGCGATGTGTATGATAAGCAACTGTCTATTCTAACCAGCAGTTAAATAACACTTTTCACCCAAATCATAGGAACGTAGAGTACTTTCCCTGATCGGTACACAATTTTGGTGCACCTCTAACTTCGCCAGCACTTTATCGTTACGTTTTGTGCACAACCTTGGGACATGGTGTAAGTTTCATCATTGTTATGTTTGATTCGGTTTATTATGATTGAAAAATACGCTACGTCCTAGAAATCTGAACTCGAATACTTTTGCCACGTTGCGCAAAAAGCTACTGAGCAACTCCTAGCCGTTTACCGATTTAAAATTTAATTTTCGTTATTAGTTTTAAAAATACGCTAAGTCCCAAAAATCTGAACTCGAATACTTTTTCTATGTGCCGCCAAAAGCTACTGAGCAACGCCTAGGTTGGTACATTTTGGTACATGGAGTGTATGCGTGCAGGCGTACTGCCGTGCTGGACCGGAAAATCGCACTTGCTACTAGAACGTAGAGTAATTCCCCTAGATAGGTGCTTTTGCATGCCTCTGTTCGACGTCCATGCAACTTGGAACGTGCGACACACGTAGCTAGGCTTCTCCATACATATTCCCTAGGGTAGCACCAAATTGCACACTTTCAGGGGTATATTTTGGTACGGTGTACTGTGCATGGTACAAGTATCATTAGCTCGTGCAATTTATTTTGCATCAAGTTGCGATTGCTGGTGCGTCGAGATAGGAGTGTTTCGCGACTTTTGCCAAGCTTTGGTGCCATTTTGTGAATAATTAATGTTCTAGCCACAATAAACGTGCCACATAATGCCAATAACGAAAACGCCATTTTCAAGGGACTTCCAGTCAAAATGTTTGCAATCAGCGCTTTCCTGTCGAGTTCAGGATTTGGGACTGAGCGTTTTTTTTTCACGATCCAATCAAACGACCAGTTCGTGAATAAACAATTCATACAACAGTGCATCCCTTCAAAGTAGAAAAAGCCGAATGCTAGGGAGCTCCAGTCAAAAACGTTGTCATTGGCGCTTTCTTCTCGAGTTCAGGATTTGGGACTTAGCGTTTTTTTCACGATCCAGCCAAAAGACCAGATCGGGAAATAAACGATTAATACAACTGTACTAGTACATCCCTTCAACTGAAGCAAGCGCACCATACATGACCCGTACGCTAATCATCCAAGCACATGACACGTCAACTAAGTCAACACATAATACAACTTGGAAAACTAACGGGTAAGTAGGTCATCTCGTACACGACGACACACCGACCAAACCAGGTCAACACGTCACATGCACAAGACATCCTACTACCAAGGCCGACCACCTCGACACACGACCTGTTAACCGAACATGGTCAACACCATCATGTGCAAGGCAACCGGGCCAAACGGGTCAACTTATACAACTTGTAACGAGCATGTGTAAGCTTACTGGTGTGGTCCGCACGGTCCTCACATCAAGACAATCAAGTCGAGAACGAGGCACGCCGACAAGCTCATTAGTGTTAAGTGTCCTTCTCCATCCTATGTCAAGTCACTCGTCTGACACGGAAGAAGCCAACTCTTGTCCACTAGTATAAAGGAACGGTCTCCAGACCAGGTCAAGTCACTCGTCTGACAAGGAAGGAGCACGCACCAAGCTTCACCAGAGCACGGTACCACGGTCCCCAGACCAAGATGGTTAGTTACGCCAACGAGGAAGGGGCACGCGTTCCCTTGCTACACTCAACTTAGTACACTCATGCTCTCACAAGAGTATCCCCTGTGTCGACGTGGTCCCCAGACCAAGACGAGCTTGCGCACATCGAGGAAGGGGCACACGGACAAACCACCAAGCATGGGTCGCCTGAGAGGATCGATGCGAACGCATCTCTACAACTCGCAGCTCCCAGCCTGAAGTCCCGTCGTTTGCGGGCGGTTGATAGGTGTCGAAACTAGGTATATCCACGTTGGGCAGAGCTCAAGCCAACGGCGTTCCCAGTTACGGTACTAACACGTGCAGCGAACTCCACTCATTGCGGCCTAGGTATAGCGGGATGAGACGCCGGGCTGCAGACGCAGACTCCAACGGATCTCAGAGGGTTGTTAGGCCCGCTAGCTTCCGAACACCTAATGGGTTTGAGAAGCGCTATCAGCTCGGATTGGCTACGACCTTAGAGGCGTTCAGGCATAATCCAGCGGACGTAGCGTCATACCAAAGTCCGGTCGGACTAGTATTGAGCCAGTGGTCCGTACCTGTGGTTCCTCTCGTACTGCACAGGAATTCCGTTAAGATAGCGACTATAAGCACACACCAGTAGGGTAAAACTAACCTGTCTCACGACGGTCTAAACCCAGCTCACGTTCCCTTGAAAGGGTGAACAATCCTACGCTTGGTGAATTTTGCTTCACAATGATAGGAAGAGCCGACATCGAAGGATCAAAAAGCCACGTCGCTATGAACGCTTGGCGGCCACAAGCCAGTTATCCCTGTAAGTGTTCATCGAGTAGCCGTCGGGTACAGACGTTTGTAAACACGCTCCGACAAAGTGTGCAAAAAGTGTGTAAACGGCCTCGGATCGCTCTGAAACCCTCAAAATCGTGCTCAGAGCACCCAATTTACCTATAGATAGTGTTATTTGGTCGAATTTCTGTGATTTTTGCGCTTTAAAAATTCGTGTTGTTCTGTGTACATTTGCCCCCCCCCGGTAGCACCAAATTTCCGGGTGTGGAAAAAATGCGCAAAACTGTGTGATATCAGCGCCGGAAACACTCGATTCTGGATAATTCGACGCTTCTAAAGCGTTTAAAAGTGTTTTCGAGACGTTTTGAGAAGTTTAAAGTGCATAAAAGTGTAGTTTACATCCCCATACAATTTGTATGGGGAACTTTGAATGTGAATAACTCAGTGAAAAACGCACGGATTCGTGCCGGATGTGATTTTAAAGGTGCGCGTAGTGACGCTGAACGTGAATTTAAAAGAAACAGAACGAAAATCGGTGAAAAACGAGAAAATAAAAGTGTCGGGGTGCTACCGCCGGAGCACGTGCTTTCGGAAAAATCGAAATAAATAGCAAATCGCGAATAACTCCGCGAGTTTTGCTCGGATTCGTGTGCGGTTTTCACCGTTGTGCTTGTTTTTATGCGTACAATAAGATTGCATCAAAAATTTGTGAAAATCGTGAAAAAATTTTGACGTTTCTTGGTGACAGTTCTATAATACCCAAGGGACAAATTTTGTCCGGGGAGCAGTTCCCAAGGGGCAAAAATTTGAAAAGTCCGTTACTGCTCGAAAAGTGCTCGAGTTTACAAAAGTGCGCAGAAAATTCGGGGAAGAAGTGTAGTGCCCGCGGCAGCTCGAATCTGCTCGATTCGAGTAGTTCGAGCAACTCGAAAACTGCTCGAATTTTTCGAAAAATCCCTAAAATAGGTTCAAAAAGGGTCGAACAAGCGGGCAGCGCAATTTGGACGTGAAAAGTGCCGGAAAAAATTCGGGATTGGTGCGGATCCATTCCCCACGTGAGCGACGCACCCTCTCGTAATTTTTCGCCACCCGCCACCCCTCCCCCAGCCCACCAGGGGGTCGCAAGTCGGACCATAGTGGAAAACCAGCGTGGAAGAAGGATTCTACAGCAGCGATTGAGCGGCAGAACACCAGCTAGACGGCGCTGCATACTTGGGGTCAACTCGACCCCCGGGTCAACTGACCCCGGGGTCACATCGACCCCAGGGTTATTTAACCCACCAACCTGAAAGTCGGCAAAGATGATGGCATCATCCGGGATGTCAACGCGCGCGAGTGCGAGGTCAGTCTCTGTGGACTGCCGTAGCAGCTTGGCATCTGGCTCGAAGCTGTTTGTGACCGAGCCTCGAGTGGCGCTGCCTAGGGTCAGTGTCACAGGCAACAACAAGCCCGCCGTGGCATCCAAGGCCGCCACGGCCACACTGGAGCTCGAGTTGCTTAAGGCAACAATCCAACGACTAGAGGAGCAGAATGCAGAAATGAAGGAGCAAAATGCTCGCCTCTCCGAGCAGATAACTGGCATGTGCCAACTGCTACAAGAGGAAAAGGAGGAGGCAAAACGACGAGAGGAGAAGTTGGAGGCACAGATGGAGAAGCTCGCCGCCGCACATCAGCGCGACCGAGACGTGCTCAACTCTCTTCTGGCAGCAAAGGTTGCCGGCGGACAACCGTCAGCTAGTCCGCGCCAACCTCCGACTCCGCTGCCGCGCCGACCCTCTGCGCCGCAGCTGCAGCAACAACAACAGCAGCAGCGGAACCAGCACGAGCAGGAGCAGCCCCGCGCGTCGACGTCGCGCGCAGTCATGCCGCCGCGCAGCGAGGCATCGACAGCCGTCCGCGTAGACGTTGTGCCGGAACTCACCTTTAGTGAGGTCGTGCGGCGTAGATATCGCGGAAAAGCTACGGGTAAGCCACGTTCCCAGCAGCAGCAGCAACAGCAACAGCAGCAGCAGCAGCAGCAGCAGCAGCGTCAGCCACAGCGACAGGCGGTCGCCGGCTCGCAGCAGCAGCAGCAGGAGCGCATGCAGCAGCAACATCAGCAACATCGTAAGCGAAAGCCGAGGCCCGACATCATCGAGGTGTCTCCCAGTGAAGGCGAAACCTGGGATGGCATCTACGAGAAGGTGCGCATAGCCATTCGTCTGGACGCGGCTCACAGCGAAATGAAAGGGCATATTAAGCAGGGCCGCCGAACTCATGCCAGGCTGCTACGTATGGAGCTGAGCAAGACGGCAAACGCTCCGCTTATGCTGGAAGGCGTCCGCAAAATCATCGGCGACGCAGGCGTCAGTCGGCTTGTCACAGAAATGGGTGAGCTGCTGGTAGTCGATATCGATCCCCTTGCTACGGAGGAAGATATCATTGCTGCCCTCGATGCTAAGATTGGCGCAAGTGCTGGAGTTGTTTCTGCCAGCATTTGGGAACTACCGGATGGTTCGAAGCGAGCACGCATCCGGCTACCTGTGAAGTCGGCTCGGCAGTTGGAAGGACTTAAACTGTTCCTGTGCGACTGTGTGAGCAAGGTTCGAGCAGCCCCACCAACGCCTCCAGAGCGACAGCGCTGTTTCCGCTGTCTGGAGATGGGCCACATCGCCTCGAACTGCCGTTCCACCGCAGATAGGCAGAATCTGTGCATCCGCTGTGGGCTTACCGGACACAAAGCACGATCCTGCCAGAATGAGGCAAAGTGCGCACTGTGCGGTGGCGCTCACCACATAGGCCACAGCGAATGTGCCCGTTCGGCCCAACGATGTTCCCGGCCCTGAAAGTTCTGCAGGCGAACCTGGGCCATGGCCGTGATGCCCAGAACCTGGTGCTGCAAGCTGCCAGAGAGGAGAAAGCAGACGTGCTCATTCTCTCTGATGTTCTGCGCCCACCTGAAAACAACGGCCGGTGGGCATTCAGCAGCTGCAAGGCGGTAGCGGTGGTAGCTGTCGGTGAGCTACCAATACAGCGGGTGTGGTGCAGTGAAGCTCAGGGGTTGGTTGCAGCGCAGATCGGCGGAGTGGTTTTCATCAGCTGCTATGCTCCACCAAGCCTTAACCTCGCAGAGTTCGAGCGCTTCTTGGAAGCAATAGAACTCGAAGGCTTCTCCCACCCTCAAGTCGTCGTCGCCGGCGATTTTAACGCCAGACATGAGGAGTGGGGCAGCCCGAGGACTTGCGACCGCGGGGAAGAGCTGCACGGAATGGTGGAGCAGCTTGGCCTAATCGTGATTAATCAAGGTCGGGAATACACGTTTGATGGCAACGGGGTGGCTCTCCCGAGTATAGTGGATGTGGCATTCGCGAGCCCGTCGATCGCTCGCCCTGACACCTGGGTTGTCAGCACAAGCTACACCGCGTCAGACCACCGCTATGTTCTCTACACCGTGGGAGGAACACCACCATCCCCCGAACAACTACAGAACCATCAGCAGACAGCGCAGCAGTCGTCTCAGCAGCAACAGCAGCAGCAGCAACAGCAGTCCTTACAACAGCAGCAGTTATCACAACAGCAGCAGCAGCAACGACAGCGGCAACCATCGTCGCAGCAGGGTGATTCCTCAAGCCAGAGGCGTGTGCGTCACGCTGGCCGCCGATGGAAAGCCTCGCAGTTTTCTCCTTCCTCATTCCTCGAGGCGCTGTTCGCTGCGGACTTTGTCCAACGCGCAACGAGCCAGGAGGGTATGATCGCAGCCATGCTCAAGGCTTGCGACGAGACGATGCAACGGGTTACCCGAGTGCACCAAGACCCGCATCGGAACATCTTTTGGTGGTCTCCCTCCTGGCTCGTCTGAGGAACAATTGCGAGGTTGCCCGTGACCGATTGCTGCAGACGGCTGACTTGGAGGAGCGCAGCATAGCAGCAGCAGAGCACAGGACAGCAAGGGCGGAGCTCAGCCGAGCAATTCGAGCTAGCAAGCGGAACTTGTTCCAGGAGCTGATCGAAATTGCAGAAGAGAATGCGTTCGGGGCAGGATACCGTGTCGTTATGTCTCGGCTCCGGGGCAGTCGGATGCCGTCCGAAGCGGACCGGGGCGTCCTCGAACGTATTGTATCCGACCTCTTCCCTGAGCATCCGCCCTGCGACTGGTCGCGGCTGAGCAACGTTGGAAGCGTCGAGGGAGCAACAACAACGGCGGAATTGCACCGGTAACGGACGACGAGCTGCTGCTCATCGCGAGTCAGATGGCGAGCCGCAAAGCACCAGGGCTCGATGGCATCCCGAATGCGGCGGTGAAGACGGCAATCACCATGTTCCCGGAGGTCTTCCGGGTCCTGTACCAGGACTGCCTGAACCGCGCTTCGTTTCCGGCGCAGTGGAAGAGGCAACGACTGGTGTTGCTGCCGAAGCAGGGGAA
>NW_024412099.1:52500-57500 GCF_016920715.1 Anopheles arabiensis | reverse complement strand
GACATCGCCTTTATTGGTATTTATTTATTTCGTTCCTTTTTTTTTCCCTTACGGAATTAATACCCCAACGCATTTTTTTTTATTTTTCTTCTGCGCCGTACCCTTTTTGCTGTCCCATGCACTTCCTACCCCATCATCCTCCTTCTAACGGCCGGAGGTTGTTGCTTCAGTGATGGCTGCCAGGCCGTCGGCGGATAGCGCCTCACGTACTCCCTGATTGGACGGCACCCTTCGCGCTACTCGGCGTAGCTGCTCCATTTCACGCCTTCTCATCCGCCGTCGGATGGTATCGGCTTCCGAAGGGGCCGACCTGCTCCTCCGGTTTCTACCGTGTGGGACTGGTGGTAGAGTCCCTTCCTGGCGCGTTGACGGTAGAGACGTTGGAGATACAGTCTCCGTTCGTGCCGCGCTCTTACCATCCTCGGAGATGGAGGCAGTCCGCGTCTTCCCATGGGAATGGGTGGTGGTGCTTCTCCTGCTTCCTCCGCCCGCACCGCTGCCATCAGGATGGAGTCCTCACGTTCTCGTTCGGCTGCTGCCATTGCGGATGCAAGGCGCACTTCCGCCCGTTCCTCCGCCCTCCGGCGACCTCTTCTGGTCCGTCTGGCTCGACCTCGGTTGGAACGAAAGAGTTCAGCCACCCCATCAACCGACACCTGCTCTCCATCCAGCGGACTGGCGTCTACCGCTGCTGGTCTCGTCGGTAGTGCTGCAAGGTGTGCCTGGAGGTTGAGCTGCAGCTCGTCCTCACGCCAAAGCTGTTGCAACACCTTCGTGATTTTGCGTGCAGCTTCCTGGATGCTGTTCCACCGCTCGGGGCTCTCCAGCAGCTTCATGCCGAGATTGTCCTCGTTCACTGGGTCGCTGGTGCCGTAGCCCAACAGCTCCACCCGGATCTCGTGGAAGACCTCGCACTGGAACAGCACGTGCGCCACCGATTCAACCGACCCCGGGCACCGTGGACATTCCGCCGATGGGGCAAAACCGCAGACATGGAGGTATTCCCGGAAATATCCGTGTCCGGTTAATACCTGTGAGAGGTGGAAATCAACCTCTCCATGTCGCCTACTCATCCACAAGTGCAGGTCCGGGATCATTCGGTGGGCCCAGACCGCATACCGACTGGCCGTTGGAGCTGCGGCCGCCGCATCCCACGCTCGCTGCCACTCCTGGAGAGTCCCCTGCCTCTCTTCCAGCCGGATGTCCTTGCGGCTGGCGCCCGGGGCAGCTAGGAGCCTCCGATGGCACCTTGCGTCCTCCCGTACCAGCAGCCTGAACGGCACAAGGCCTGCCAGTGCAACTCCGGTCTCATATGCCACCGACACGAACGAGCTGGTGACACCACGAGCCAGGGGCCGCTGCACCTGGGCCAGCTTCCTCTGGCACCACTGCAGATCCGTCGCCTCGGACCACACGGGGCAGCATACCGGATGATCGACTCCGCCACTGCCGCCAACAGCCGACGCTTGGCCACCTGGGGCCCACTGTGGTTCCTCATTACTGCGGTGACCACACCTACCACGCGGAGGGCTTTAGCCGTCGACAGCTCCACGTGCGGCTTCCACGACAGGTGGTCATGGATCTGGACCCCAGATACCGGATCGACTGTTTGCTGTGTATGATGGTGTCCCCGACGCGAAACGGCACCCTCAGTTGACCTCTTCGCAGACTGGAGATCATTACTCCTTCCGTCTTCTCCGGAGCGAGCTGCAGGTGATGGTCCTCCATCCAAGCCGCAATCGCGTCCACTGCCTGTTCAGCCACCGATGCCGCCTCCTCTGGTGTGCAACCCCGTGCCATGACCACTATGTCATCCGCATAGCCGATGACGCTAGCCCCTTCAGGAAGCTCGACCCGCAACACGCCGTCGTACATGATGTTCCACAGGGTCGGGCCCAGAATGGACCCCTGTGGAACACCTGCAGTCACTCGGCGTGTAACGGGCCCGTCTGCGGTGTCATAGACGAGCTCCCTGTTTTCGAAGTAGTCTCTCAGGATGTTGCGGAGCTGCCTCGGCACGCCTTTGTCCTCCAGCGCCGTAGCGATGCACTGCCAGCTGGCAGTGTTAAATGCATTACGCACATCCAGCGCCACTACTAGAAGGCAGCGTTTGTCCCTGTTGTTGGTGCGGCCAAATGACATCGCGTGACGGCCTGCATCCACCACCAGCTGAATCGCCTGCACTGTCGAACGGCCCCTCCTGAACCCGTACTGGTTTTCTGCCAACCTCGGTGATTCAGGAGCCTCGATGACATCATTTATTCGCGACAGCAGCAACCGCTCGTACGCTTTGCCCGGGTTGTTCAGCAGCAGAATCGGGCGGAAGGATGAAGCGAGCCCCGGTGGCTTGCCCGGCTTGGGGATCAGGGCCAGTTTCTGCTTCTTCCACTCATCCGGGAACCGCTCGTTGTCCAAGCATTCCTGGAACAACTTCTTGAAGATGTCCGTATGCTTCCGGATGGCGGCCGTCAGAGCGGCGTTTGGCACACCATCCAATCCTGGAGCCTTCCTCGGGTTCAGCGAGCTCGCGATGTCCAACAGCTCCTGTTCATTAACGTCCCGAACTGGTTCCTCCTCTCCCCTCTCCAGGACTTGGCCTGGTGACGCTGGCCAGTCAACCGGAGGATGCTGGGGAACAGAGTGGAAACGATGCCCTCTAGCACCGATGAATCGCGCTCTCTCGCCGTCCAGCTTCCACGAAGGCGGCTTAGTACGTTGCGGTACCATTGTCCCGTCTCGTCTTCCGCGAGGCCCCGCAGCATTTCATCGAAGTGCTCCTTCTTGCTGGTGGTGATGGCTGAATCCAGGGCGGTCCGCACCTGGAGAAGGTCGCTGGCTGCGGCGATCTGCTCTTCCTCGTCGATGGCAGTTTCAAGGCGTTCCTTAGCGAGGCGGCAGTTCTCACACAGGACCTCGATTGCTGGCGTCCACCAATAAGCAGGTCGTCCCGAGTGACCTTGTGAAGGGAACACTCGCGCCATGGCTGCGTCACAAGCTTCTGTCATGACTCTCTCCAGGCTTTCGGCATTTGTAACCCGTTCTGCGAACGAAGCTACGTCGAGCGCTACACCGAAAAGCTCGGCATCGAACTGACGGCTACGCCATCTCGTGCCGCTTTCTCGCGTGGAAGGACCCTCCTGTCGACGACTATCTGCCGCTGACCGCTGGAACAGCTCCCCTACAGCAAACCGAATGTACACGTGGTCACTGTATGAGTATCTGCTCATAATCCTCCACCGATGCTCCGGAATGGTGTTAACTCCGGCGATGCTGCGGCTGGCGAAGGCAACATCCACCACGCTCGGGCGAGCCACTCCGTTGCCTAGGAAGGTTGGGGCGGTGCCGGTGTTTAACACCTCCAGCCCCAAGCTGTCGACAAGCTGGACCACAGCCTCCCTTTGCGTTGGTGCGGCCACTTCCCCAAACGGTGTGCCACGCATTGAGATCCCCGCAAAGACGACGCGCGGGTGACCTCTCGCCAGCACATCGATGCGCTGCATTACCTCCTCGAACTCAGAGACGCCCGCTGAGGGCGACACGTAGCAACATATGAAGAGCACACCATTGATCCGGGCAGCCGCGATCCCAGACTGCGTCACGGAGACCACTTGCTGAACCGGGTACGTTTCGCTGCTGGCTATGATGGCCACCTTCCCGTCCCTGTCGGCCACCCAGTTCCCATTGTTCCTGGGGACACTGTGCAGCTCCACCATCAGACAGACATCCGCCCGCTCCATCCGCATCGTGTTGAGCGCCAGGTCTTGCGCGCTCCTACTGCGATTGACGTTGATCTGTAGCACTTCCATTTCAGTTCGAGGGTTGTCCACCGCAGGCTGCGGCACCAATACGGTGGGCGCCGCCACACAGCATGCACTTGATCTCGTTGGTGCAACCCGACGCCTTGTGAGTTTGGTCACCACACCGTAGACAACGCTTGGACCGATCCTCACCCGTGCACGTCGCGGCGATGTGTCCCCGCTCCAGACACCGGAAGCAGCGAGTCAGCTGACCCGATACTTTTGGGGCTTCATGTACCGAACAATACGTGTAGCCCAGCTCCAGTCGACGATCTTTGACGAGTTCCGCTTCTGCTCGTGGGAGGCGCACGCGAGCCCGCTTCGTCATATCTCGGCGCTCCCAAAGGTTCACGGTGGCCACCAATGACTGCTTTCCAAGAGTGGTCATGAGCGCCTTTTGATCGCCTCCTCGTCGATCATGTTGTCGATTCCAGTCAGGACGACCTCAGCCATCTCTGTTCTGACGGTTACCGATCCACTCTCCCCGATGATCTCCTGGATGATGTCCTTCAGCGCCGCGCTATCGACGTCGCGGGACAAAGGCAGCAGGAGGTGGTCCTCGGCGTTCTTCTGCCAACCCCAATTTGCCGCTGGAAATCGGCAATCCGCGGGTTGGTCCGTATCTTCACATACATTTCCTTGAAGGACACTCCTGGGGCGGGCACAACGACGATTTCATCCGGGCGTTTTCGTCGCGGACGCCGCTTCTCCTGCTGATGAATGCCCATCCGCTGCTGCTGCTGCTGCCCATTTTGCTGGTGCGGCCACTGCTGATGCTGCCGGTCTGCTGGCTGCCGCTGGGCTGACTGCTGGGGCAGATTCACTCCGTTCTGCTTATTCCCGCGCCGATTGCCGCGAACGACCTCCACCCACGTTCCTGCCTCGTCCGGTACCGCCGAGGATGCCGACTCCGTCACGCCCTGACGCTGAGCACGCACGCTCTGCTGCACCGTCGGCCATTGCTGCGCAGGTAGCCGCTGCTGCCGTTGTTGTTTCTGCTGCTGCTGACGCCACCTTTGGCGCTGTTGATCTTCCAGCTGTTGCCGCTGTTCCTGTCGTTGCTGGCTTTCCATCCTCCGAAGCAGCTCCTGCTCTCGCTGCAGTTCCTGCTGGCTCTCTAGCCGAGCTCCGCTGGTTCCACCAAGGGTTTGCGCTAGAAGAGCGTTGAACAGCTCCTTCTCCTTGCGAAGCTCTTCGCGGTGT
>NW_024412099.1:32500-50000 GCF_016920715.1 Anopheles arabiensis | reverse complement strand
TGTCTGGAGACATTGCTAGGCCAGTACGGCACTCTGCGCACTCTTGCTTGTCCTCTTCGAGCGACGGGCCTCTAAGCGGGGTTGTATTCCGGTACGACACATCGACTGGTACACATTGCACGCACTAACGATCTCTGCACTGAATGGAACTCATTCATAACCACCGTGACGGGAGACTTTGCTAGTACGCACGATACTCTGCGCATGTGCACATGTTTTACAACCCAACCAACTTAAGCACCTAGGGGAAGTTGTGATGCCATCTGAACACCCACCGACTGATGCATTGAACGGCTAAAGTTGACCTTCAATCCGAACTGGCACTTTGCGGCGTGGAGGCAGTTGCGCGACCACTCCTATCCCAAACCAACAAAGCATGGTGTATCCTAAGTGTTCGGTACAAGCACACCACGACGGGACACATTGAACGGTTCAGCGATCTCTGCACTAGTGGAAGAACTCCAACGTGATACGGGAGACATTGCTCTAAACCGAACGGCATCTCTGCGCGTTTACTTGACGCACCCTCAACTTGGTCAACTGTTGGACTTTTTCGTAATCACGGCGGGACACATTGAACGAGCTCTAATGGATCTCTGCACGCATGGAACATGGTGGCGGGAATCATTGCTAGAACCGAACGGCGCCTCTGCGCGATGTACAAAGCCCAACAGGAACCTCGTATCGGCTGCCGAGCCGGAGCTTGAACAACTTGGACTTTCACCTCTAATTTATATCAACTCACCACTCCCCGAGGGATCCGCAGAATTGCTTCTGGGTCCCGTATCGTTATTTGCGATTCGTGTTTGCATTACACTACATTGAACTATTCCAACTTGTTTATCCGCATGGCGAACATTTGCTGCATAGAACATTTAAGTTCCACTTCGCTCTCCCCTACGTGGGTCTGAGCTTCGCTCTCAGGAAAAAATATGCCACATTTGGTAGGGAGACCCGGTTTCATCACGCTTTGTGCCCTGCACCATATATACCCTCATAAATTTATTCATTGGATTAGATCCAAGGAACACCAGATCATGCACCACTACCCATAATAGCTCATCGAGCTTAGCGTGAATCCTTCGGGTTTCCCTAAGAAGTTCGATTGGTCTTGCAGAGTTTAAAGACAACGAAGCTTAGTTTCAAGCAATGGTTAATATACGCGTATTCAAAACCCTTAGCTGTTACAACTTTTTACTAGAAACCATCACGACGAAGTCTTTGGGTCCGTAGACCCGTGATGTACTGCTCCAGGGAACGTTTTGATAGGGTGGAAGCTCAAAATCATAGGTTAAAATCATCAGCAGAACCCACCAGACACCACTTTTGCTTCATTAGTTCGGACTATAGGCATACGACGATTTTTATCGCGGAGGGACGTATGACCCAAACGGGGGCTTAATGACCCACTGCCACTGCAAACCATGCTCCTACGACTAAATAGAGGTAAAACTACGATTTGGTGCAATCTTCATGTTTGACCTCGTAGCAAGGTACCCTCCCTATAGTAGGCAATGAGCAAATGATCATAATCCCAGGAGGGCAAAAATGGGAACCCGAAAGGAAAGCGCTGTTGGCGCACCTAAGCTACTGGCCCGTAGAGTAAAAATGGTACCCCAACAAAGTTGTCGATTGACATTCTGATTGCACTTTTTATCATCTAGGGTGCGTTCCTTACACGTTTTGAGGTGTTTTAGCGAAAAACATGTTTTGAGCCACACGAGCTCTCCGGCCCGTTCGGTGCACATTTTTGAAAAAAGCTAGGAGCTGCCCCTAGGTTCGGGGTGTCACAAAATATTGAAAAGTGGTCAAAAACCGCTATCCAGAATCGGATGTAGAATCATTAGACGAACTTAAAATTGTTCTACGACCAATGTCTGCGACGTTTAGTATTCAAGATATGGCCCGCCCTAGGTCTGACCTGGCATTTTCGTGAAAATTTAAAGCATGGCCATAGGGACGGGTAAAATAGCTATTTTGAAGCAAAACCACCTCACTTTAAATGGCCATAACTTTTGAAAAACAAGAGCTAGGGTGCGTTCTCGACACGTTTTGAGGTGTTTTAGCGAAAAACATGTTTTGAGCCACACGAGCTCTCCGGCCCGTTCGGTGCACATTTTTGAAAAAAGCTAGGGAGCTGCCCCTAGGTTCGGGGTGTCACAAAATATTGAAAAGTGGTCAAAAAACCGCTATCCAGAATCGGATGTAGAATCATTAGACGAACTTAAAATTGTTCTACGACCAATGTTTTCGACGTTTAGTATTCAAGATATGGCCCGCCCTAGGTCTGACCTGGCATTTTCGTGAAAATTTAAAGCATGGCCATAGGGACGGGTAAAATAGCTATTTTGAAGCAAAACCACCTCACTTTAAATGGCCATAACTTTTGAAAAACAAGAGCTAGGGTGCGTTCTCGACACGTTTTGAGGTGTTTTAGCGAAAACATGTTTTGAGCCACACGAGCTCTCCGGCCCGATCGGTGCACATTTTTGAAAAAAGCTAGGGAGCTGCCCCTAGGTTCGGGGTGTCACAAAATATTGAAAAGTGGTCAAAAAACCGCTATCCAGAATCGGATGTAGAATCATTAGACGAACTTAAAATTGTTCTACAACCCCCAGTCCGACGCCTCGTATTCGAGATATAGCACTTTGTAGGTCTGACCGAGCAATTTTGTACTGAAATGTATGGCGGACATGTTATTCATTAAACAACATTAACTTGCATCGTGCCCTACTTCATCGGCACAGCTACTATCGACTATCTATTGTTGAAATGGATTGAGTTTGACC
Organism: Anopheles arabiensis; assembly: GCF_016920715.1. Taxonomy (NCBI): domain Eukaryota; kingdom Metazoa; phylum Arthropoda; class Insecta; order Diptera; family Culicidae; genus Anopheles; species Anopheles arabiensis. The sequence continues at coordinate 47,211 of NW_024412099.1, read as the reverse complement.
ATTTTAGCTCTTTTCTTATGCCGTGCACCAACAGTGTGTACCGATCAGGGAAAGTACACTACGTACGCGTTCATGGATGTATATGTTGGTACAAGTTGCCGGTCGGAATAGCAGTGCACCAAAACTGTGTACCGATCAGGGAAAGTACAAGACGGAGGGCGCAGCCCGAGCGTACGCGTTCATAGATGTCCATGTTGGTACAACCTACATGTACGTACCTTGTTTTTGTATCAAAAGTTCCAATAAAGTGTTTGTATGCTTAAAATGCTTATCTCAACCGGTCACCTTTTGGCCTGCCCTTTTATAGACAGAAACCTAGAACGATACTCGCGATGTTTGTGTTTTTCCATTCGCCCGGGACGACGAAATGAGCTCTGTGCACATCGTGCAGAAAACTGTCTCCTCCTCGTATGTTTTTGTCCCTCCACGCATATAATCACCCACATTTGTGTTCAACACGGACGGCGCAGCCCGAGCGAACGCGTTAATGTTTATGTTTGTGCACACTAAAGTTACAATCCTAGGATTTGGTTATTGCGTCGCAGTGCCCGACCGTCGCGGACACCATTCTTGGACAAAAGTCCAAGTACGTAGAGTACATTCTCTAGGTATGTGCCCGTTCGTGACTTTCGTTGCGTGCTTACAGACACGCTTGGGTATGTTTACCATACAAGGTTTACTAGGAAAACCTGGGAAGGACGCTTGCCCTCCCGTTGCGGACACCATTCTTGGAAAGAAGTCCTGCTACGTAGCGTTCTTTAATGTACTTGATCAGTTTGTATTGCATTTGCTTTGTGCAATTGACTTTTGCTAATGCTCACTAAGGGGTGTTCGTTTGCGATGTGTATGATAAGCAACTGTCTATTCTAACCAGCAGTTAAATAACACTTTTCACCCAAATCATAGGAACGTAGAGTACTTTCCCTGATCGGTACACAATTTTGGTGCACCTCTAACTTCGCCAGCACTTTATCGTTACGTTTTGTGCACAACCTTGGGACATGGTGTAAGTTTCATCATTGTTATGTTTGATTCGGTTTATTATGATTGAAAAATACGCTACGTCCTAGAAATCTGAACTCGAATACTTTTGCCACGTTGCGCAAAAAGCTACTGAGCAACTCCTAGCCGTTTACCGATTTAAAATTTAATTTTCGTTATTAGTTTTAAAAATACGCTAAGTCCCAAAAATCTGAACTCGAATACTTTTTCTATGTGCCGCCAAAAGCTACTGAGCAACGCCTAGGTTGGTACATTTTGGTACATGGAGTGTATGCGTGCAGGCGTACTGCCGTGCTGGACCGGAAAATCGCACTTGCTACTAGAACGTAGAGTAATTCCCTAGATAGGTGCTTTTGCATGCCTCTGTTCGACGTCCATGCAACTTGGAACGTGCGACACACGTAGCTAGGCTTCTCCATACATATTCCCTAGGGTAGCACCAAATTGCACACTTTCAGGGGTATATTTTGGTACGGTGTACTGTGCATGGTACAAGTATCATTAGCTCGTGCAATTTATTTTGCATCAAGTTGCGATTGCTGGTGCGTCGAGATAGGAGTGTTTCGCGACTTTTGCCAAGCTTTGGTGCCATTTTGTGAATAATTAATGTTCTAGCCACAATAAACGTGCCACATAATGCCAATAACGAAAACGCCATTTTCAAGGGACTTCCAGTCAAAATGTTTGCAATCAGCGCTTTCCTGTCGAGTTCAGGATTTGGGACTGAGCGTTTTTTTCACGATCCAATCAAACGACCAGTTCGTGAATAAACAATTCATACAACAGTGCATCCCTTCAAAGTAGAAAAAGCCGAATGCTAGGGAGCTCCAGTCAAAAACGTTGTCATTGGCGCTTTCTTCTCGAGTTCAGGATTTGGGACTTAGCGTTTTTTCACGATCCAGCCAAAAGACCAGATCGTGAAATAAACGATTAATACAACTGTACTAGTACATCCCTTCAACTGAAGCAAGCGCACCATACATGACCCGTACGCTAATCATCCAAGCACATGACACGTCAACTAAGTCAACACATAATACAACTTGGAAAACTAACGGGTAAGTAGGTCATCTCGTACACGACGACACACCGACCAAACCAGGTCAACACGTCACATGCACAAGACATCCTACTACCAAGGCCGACCACCTCGACACACGACCTGTTAACCGAACATGGTCAACACCATCATGTGCAAGGCAACCGGGCCAAACGGGTCAACTTATACAACTTGTAACGAGCATGTGTAAGCTTACTGGTGTGGTCCGCACGGTCCTCACATCAAGACAATCAAGTCGAGAACGAGGCACGCCGACAAGCTCATTAGTGTTAAGTGTCCTTCTCCATCCTATGTCAAGTCACTCGTCTGACACGGAAGAAGCCAACTCTTGTCCACTAGTATAAAGGAACGGTCTCCAGACCAGGTCAAGTCACTCGTCTGACAAGGAAGGAGCACGCACCAAGCTTCACCAGAGCACGGTACCACGGTCCCCAGACCAAGATGGTTAGTTACGCCAACGAGGAAGGGGCACGCGTTCCCTTGCTACACTCAACTTAGTACACTCATGCTCTCACAAGAGTATCCCCTGTGTCGACGTGGTCCCCAGACCAAGACGAGCTTGCGCACATCGAGGAAGGGGCACACGGACAAACCACCAAGCATGGGTCGCCTGAGAGGATCGATGCGAACGCATCTCTACAACTCGCAGCTCCCAGCCTGAAGTCCCGTCGTTTGCGGGCGGTTGATAGGTGTCGAAACTAGGTATATCCACGTTGGGCAGAGCTCAAGCCAACGGCGTTCCCAGTTACGGTACTAACACGTGCAGCGAACTCCACTCATTGCGGCCTAGGTATAGCGGGATGAGACGCCGGGCTGCAGACGCAGACTCCAACGGATCTCAGAGGGTTGTTAGGCCCGCTAGCTTCCGAACACCTAATGGGTTTGAGAAGCGCTATCAGCTCGGATTGGCTACGACCTTAGAGGCGTTCAGGCATAATCCAGCGGACGTAGCGTCATACCAAAGTCCGGTCGGACTAGTATTGAGCCAGTGGTCCGTACCTGTGGTTCCTCTCGTACTGCACAGGAATTCCGTTAAGATAGCGACTATAAGCACACACCAGTAGGGTAAAACTAACCTGTCTCACGACGGTCTAAACCCAGCTCACGTTCCCTTGAAAGGGTGAACAATCCTACGCTTGGTGAATTTTGCTTCACAATGATAGGAAGAGCCGACATCGAAGGATCAAAAGCCACGTCGCTATGAACGCTTGGCGGCCACAAGCCAGTTATCCCTGTGTAGTGTTCATCGAGTAGCCGTCGGGTACAGACGTATGTAAACACGCTCCGACAAAGTGTGCAAAAAAAGTGTGTAAAACGGCCTCGGATCGCTCTGAAACCCTCAAAATCGTGTTCAGAGCACCCAATTTACCTATAGATAGTGTTATTTGGTCGAATTTCTGTGATTTTTGCGCTTTAAAAATTCGTGTTGTTCTGTGTACATTGCCCCCCGGTAGCACCAAATTTCCGGGTGTGGAAAAATGCGCAAAACTGTGTGATATCAGCGCCGGAAACACTCGATTCTGGATAATTCGACGCTTCTAAAGCGTTTAAAAGTGTTTTCGAGACGTTTTGAGAAGTTTAAAGTGCATAAAGTGTGTGTTTACATCCCCATACAATTTGTATGGGGAACTTTGAATGTGAATAACTCAGTGAAAAACGCACGGATTCGTGCCGGATGTGATTTCAAAGGTGCGCGTAGTGACGCTGAACGTGAATTTAAAAGAAACAGAACGAAAATCGGTGAAAAACGAGAAAATAAAAGTGTCGGGGTGCTACCGCCGGAGCACGTGCTTTCGGAAAAATCGAAATAAATAGCAAATCGCGAATAACTCCGCGAGTTTTGCTCGGATTCGTGTGCGGTTTTCACCGTTGTGCTTGTTTTATGCGTACAATAAGATTGCATCAAAAAATTTGTGAAAATCGTGAAAAAATTTTTGACGTTTCTTGGTGACAGTTCTATAATACCCAAGGGACAAATTTTGTCCGGGGAGCAGTTCCCAAGGGGCAAAAATTTGAAAAGTCCGTTACTGCTCGAAAAGTGCTCGAGTTTACAAAAAGTGCCCAGAAAATTCGGGGAAGAAGTGTAGTGCCCGCGGCAGCTCGAATCTGCTCGATTCGAGTAGTTCGAGCAACTCGAAAACTGCTCGAATTTTTCGAAAAATCCCTAAAATAGGTTCAAAAGGGTCGAAAAAGCGGGCAGCGCAATTTGGACGTGAAAAGTGCCGGAAAAATTCGGGATTGGTGCGGATCCATTCCCCACGTGAGCGACGCACCCTCTCGTAATTTTCGCCACCGCCACCCCTCCCCCAGCCCACCAGGGGGTCGCAAGTCGGACCATAGTGGAAAACCAGCGTGGAAGAAGGATTCTACAGCAGCGATTGAGCGGCAGAACACCAGCTAGACGGCGCTGCATACTTGGGGTCATCTCGACCCCGGGGTCAACCGACCCCGGGGTCACATCGACCCCAGGGTTATTTAACCCACCAACCTGAAAGTCGGCAAAGATGATGGCATCATCCGGGATGTCAACGCGCGCGAGTGCGAGGTCAGTCTCTGTGGACTGCCGTAGCAGCTTGGCATCTGGCTCGAAGCTGTTTGTGACCGAGCCTCGAGTGGCGCTGCCTAGGGTCAGTGTCACAGGCAACAACAAGCCCGCCGTGGCATCCAAGGCCGCCACGGCCACACCGGAGCTCGAGTTGCTTAAGGCAACAATCCAACGACTAGAGGAGCAGAATGCAGAAATGAAGGAGCAAAATGCTCGCCTCTCCGAGCAGATAACTGGCATGTGCCAACTGCTACAAGAGGAAAAGGAGGAGGCAAAACGACGAGAGGAGAAGTTGGAGGCACAGATGGAGAAGCTCGCCGCCGCACATCAGCGCGACCGAGACGTGCTCAACTCTCTTCTGGCAGCAAAGGTTGCCGGCGGACAACCGTCAGCTAGTCCGCGCCAACCTCCGACTCCGCTGCCGCGCCGACCCTCTGCGCCGCAGCTGCAGCAACAACAACAGCAGCAGCGGAACCAGCACGAGCAGGAGCAGCCCCGCGCGTCGACGTCGCGCGCAGTCATGCCGCCGCGCAGCGAGACATCGACAGCCGTCCGCGTAGACGTTGTGCCGGAACTCACCTTTAGTGAGGTCGTGCGGCGTAGATATCGCGGAAAAGCTACGGGTAAGCCACGCTCCCAGCAGCAGCAGCAACAGCAACAGCAGCAGCAGCAGCAGCAGCAGCAGCGTCAGCCACAGCGACAGGCGGTCGCCGGCTCGCAGCAGCAGCAGGAGCAGCGTATGCAGCAGCAGCAACATCAGCAACATCGTAAGCGAAAGCCGAGGCCCGACATCATCGAGGTGTCTCCCAGTGAAGGCGAAACCTGGGATGGCATCGAGAAGGTGCGCATAGCCATTCGTCTGGACGCGGCTCACAGCGAAATGAAAGGGCATATTAAGCAGGGCCGCCGAACTCATGCCAGGCTGCTACGTATGGAGCTGAGCAAGACGGCAAACGCTCCGCTTTTATGCTGGAAGGCGTCCGCAAAATCATCGGCGACGCAGGCGTCAGTCGGCTTGTCACAGAAATGGGTGAGCTGCTGGTAGTCGATATCGATCCCCTTGCTACGGAGGAAGATATCATTGCTGCCCTCGATGCTAAGATTGGCGCAAGTGCTGGAGTTGTTTCTGCCAGCATTTGGGAACTACCGGATGGTTCGAAGCGAGCACGCATCCGGCTACCTGTGAAGTCGGCTCGGCAGTTGGAAGGACTTAAACTGTTCCTGTGCGACTGTGTGAGCAAGGTTCGAGCAGCCCCACCAACGCCTCCAGAGCGACAGCGCTGTTTCCGCTGTCTGGAGATGGGCCACATCGCCTCGAACTGCCGTTCCACCGCAGATAGGCAGAATCTGTGCATCCGCTGTGGGCTTACCGGACACAAAGCACGATCCTGCCAGAATGAGGCAAAGTGCGCACTGTGCGGTGGCGCTCACCACATAGGCCACAGCGAATGTGCCCGTTCGGCCCAACGATGTTCCCGGCCCTGAAAGTTCTGCAGGCGAACCTGGGCCATGGCCGTGATGCCCAGAACCTGGTGCTGCAAGCTGCCAGAGAGGAGAAAGCAGACGTGCTCATTCTCTCTGATGTTCTGCGCCCACCTGAAAACAACGGCCGGTGGGCATTCAGCAGCTACAAAGGCGGTAGCGGTGGTAGCTGTCGGTGAGCTACCAATACAGCGGGTGTGGTGCAGTGAAGCTCAGGGGTTGGTTGCAGCGCAGATCGGCGGAGTGGTTTTCATCAGCTGCTATGCTCCACCAAGCCTTAACCTCGCAGAGTTCGAGCGCTTCTTGGAAGCAATAGAACTCGAAGGCTTCTCCCACCCTCAAGTCGTCGTCGCCGGCGATTTTAACGCCAGACATGAGGAGTGGGGCAGCCCGAGGACTTGCGACCGCGGGGAAGAGCTGCACGGAATGGTGGAATCAGCTTGACGTTTATCAACGTGGTCAACATACATGTGGATTGGCAGAGGTCGATTGCTCGCCCAGATACGTGGATCGTGAGTACGCTACACCGCATCAGACCACCGCTATGTCCTCTACACCGTGGGAGGAACACCAGCATCGCCCGAGCAACTGCAGGACCAGCAGCAGCCAGCGCGGCAGGCAGCAGCCAGCAGCAGCAACAGCAGCCATCGCAACAGCAGCAGGTCAGCGGCAGCCGGCGGCAGCGTTTCCGCGCCAGAGGCGATGGTCACGCTCGCAGTTAGACCTCGCAGTTTTCTCCTTCCTCATTCCTCGAGGCGCTGTTCGCTGCGGACTTTGTCCAACGCGCATCGACCCAGGAGGGTGATCGCAGCCATGCTCAAGGCTTGCGACGAGACGATGCAACGGGTTACCCGAGTGCACCAAGACCCGCATCGGAACATCTTTTGGTGGTCTCCTCCTGGCTCGACTGAGGAACAATTGCGAGGTTGCCCGTGACCGATTGCTGCAGACGGCTGACTTGGAGGAGCGCAGCATAGCAGCAGCAGAGCACAGGACAGCAAGGGCGGAGCTCAGCCGAGCAATTCGAGCTAGCAAGCGGAACTTGTTCCAGGAGCTGATCGAAATTGCAGAAGAGAATGCGTTCGGGGCAGGATACCGTGTCGTTATGTCTCGGCTCCGGGGCAGTCGGATGCCGTCCGAAGCGGACCGGGGCGTCCTCGAACGTATTGTATCCGACCTCTTCCCTGAGCATCCGCCCTGCGACTGGTCGCGGCTGAGCAACGGGAAGCGTCGAGGGAGCAACAACAACGGCGGGAATTGCACCGGTAACGGACGACGAGCTGCTGCTCATCGCGAGCCAGATGGCAAATCACAAAGCACCAGGGCTCGATGGCATCCCGAATGCGGCAGTGAAGACGGCCATCATGTTGTTCCCGGAGGTCTTCCGGGTCCTGTACCAGGACTGCCTGAACCGCGCTTCGTTTCCGGCGCAGTGGAAGAGGCAACGACTGGTGTTGCTGCCGAAGCAGGGGAAGCCTCCGGAGAGAGCAGCTCGTACCGACCCCTCTGCATGCTCGACGCACTGGGAAGGTACTTGAGCGCCTCATCCTGAATCGCCTCAATGAACATCTCGAGGAGCCGTCTTCACCCCGACTGTCGGACCGGCAGTTCGGATTTCGTCGAGGGCGGTCGACAGTGAGCGCCATCCAGCGGGTTGTTGAGGCCGGCCGTACCGCCATGTCGTTCCGGCGAACGAACGGCCGGGATAACCGTTTCTTGCTTGTGGTGGCGTTGGACGTGAAGAACGCCTTCAACACGGCCAACTGGCAATCCATTGCCAGCGCCCTTCAGGCAAAGGTGTTCCCGTCGGCCTCCAACGGATGCTTCGAAGCTACTTCGAGGATCGTGTGCTGTACTTTGACACGAGCGAAGGCCCGTCGTACGGCATGTAACCGCCGGTGTTCCTCAGGGGTCCATCCTGGGCCCAACTCTGTGGAACATCATGTATGACGGGGTGCTGGATGTGCCGCTACCTCCCGACGTCGAAGTCATCGGATACGCGGACGATCTGGCGCTGTTGGTACCTGCTACCACCACGGACGAGGTTCGCGCGAGAGCAGAGGAGGCCGTTGACCAGGTCCAACGTTGGATGCAACAGCACGGTCTGGAGCTGGCCCCAGCCAAGACTGAAGCCGTCCTGATCTCAAGCAAGAAGACTCCGCCGCAGGTGACATTTCGCGTCGGTGACGTGGAAGTCCAGTCTTCTAGGAGCATCAGGTACTTGGGCGTGCAGCTCCAAGATCACCTGAAATGGCGAGATCACGTCACGAAAGTCTCCGAAAAGGCGTCGTGTGGTGGCAGCTGTAACGCGCCTCATGCAGAATCACAGCGGCCCCAGGACGGCCAAGTCAAGGCTGCTGGCGTGTGTGGCAGAATCGGTGTTGCGGTATGCTGCTCCCGTCTGGGCTGAGGCAACTCAGGTGCGAGAGTGCCGACGGATGCTGCAACGAGTTCAGCGAAAGCAGCCATCAGGGTGGCACGGGCATTCCGTACCGTCAGGTATGAGACGGCCACCCTACTCGCTGGACTCGTACCGATATGCCACCTCATCAACGAGGATGCTCGGGTTCACCAACAACTCCTTGCTCCAGACCGTGCTGCAACGAGGGAGGACATCCGGGCGACGGAGCGGCAGAACACCATCGACTGCTGGCAGGAGGAATGGGATGCCGACGCACTGCAACAGGATGCTAGCCGGCACACGCGGTGGACGCACCGTGTAATTCCATCGGTCGGCGACTGGCAGTCTAGGAAACATGGAGATATGACTTTCCATCTGGCACAGGTTTTGTCCGGACACGGATTTTTCCGTGACTACTTGTGCCACAATGGATTCACGTCGTCCCCAGACTGCCAGTTGTGCGTCGGCGTCCCAGAGACGGCGGAGCACGCCTTCTTCGAGTGCCCACGCTTTGCGGCAGTTCGACAGGAGCTACTCGGCGAGGGAGGTCCAGACCCTGTCTGTCCGGACACCCTCCAGCGGCACTTGTTGCGCGACGCCGATAGCTGGAGTCGTATTTGCGAAGCCGCGAAGCGAATAACGGCCCAACTGCAGCGAGCGTGGGACGAGGCCGCACGCATTGTTCGTCAGAGCGTCAGGACGAAGACGCAGCAGAGCTGGAGGCCCAACGGAAGAACGGCGGAGTAACGACAACGCAACGCAGCAGCAACAACGCGGAAGAACGTCGAGCTGGACTTCCCCAACCCCACCAGCTTCACCACGGACCGCTCAGCGACGTGCAGCGCTTCGTGAGCGTCAAGCGCGGTTCAGGGAGAGGAGACGAAACCGTCGTCTTCGGGATGTCCGGCCAGGCGATAAACAATGACGATGACGGCCGAGAACGCGCGGATTTTGCAGCCATCCATCGCCCGCGCAACGCGAGGAAAACGAGGCCACGGACGGTGGCCTGAACGCCGCGGAAGAAGCCGCCGTGGTCGAGGCAGAAGTTGCCTCCCGCTAGGCGTGGTATGCACGTAAACAAATCGAGATGAAAAAGAAAAAAGGAATGAGTGAATTTTTCGGTTGAATTTAGAAATAGAAATAAAACATGGAAGGTGCTTTTCGCACGGACAAAAGGTTGGCCATTAAGCCATGAAACCCCTGCAGGGTAAGCCCTCGCGGGTAAAATGTAGGGAGCGGGAGGGTTTAATTTTGAAACAAAATAAAAACCCGTTTAAAAAAAAAAAAGCCAGTTATCCCTGTGGTAACTTTTCTGACACCTCTTGCTAAAAACTCGTTATAACCAAAGGATCGTAAGGCCAAGCTTTCGCTGTCCCGAAGTGTACTGAACGTTGGGATCAAGCCAGCTTTTGTCCTTATGCTCAGCGTGTGGTTTCTGTCCACACTGAGCTGACCTTTGGACACCTCCGTTATCGTTTTGGAGATGTACCGCCCCAGTCAAACTCCGCACCTGGCACTGTCCATGACGTGGACCGAAAGGACCTGTCCAGGAGTCTTCGAGCCGGGCGGCGCGCGGAACCGGGGCAAACGTGACATCATAAACGATCGACCGCGCAGAAGCAGTGCACCACGAATGCACCGACGTACGCAAGCTTGTACCCTTGCGGGCCACGGCTCACGGTCGGACAAGCGGGTAACACGCTACACACGACGATGCTACGATGCAGTCTCCCCGGCGGCACCACCCAGCGACACACTGGACGCTGAGCGAGAAACACGGCGCATTGGGCGCGCGCAGGCGAACCGCCGCCACAGCCCCCGGAGGAGGTGCGCGCACGATCCGGACCTGGGGCCCGCGCTTGTTCCACCCAATCATGTAAGTAAGGCAACAGTAAGAGTGGTGGTATCTCAGAGGCGAGCTCCACGAGGAAGCCCTCCCACCTATGCTGCACCTCCTATATCGCCTTACAATGCCAGACTAGAGTCAAGCTCAACAGGGTCTTCTTTCCCCGCTAGTGCATCCAAGCCCGTTCCCTTGGCTGTGGTTTCGCTAGATAGTAGATAGGGACAGAGGGAATCTCGTTAATCCATTCATGCGCGTCACTAATTAGATGACGAGGCATTTGGCTACCTTTTTTTTTTTTTTTTTGTTATCGAAGGGAAATCTTGCATAAGACACCTGGGTGATCAACCCCGGTAGTGTGAGATTCTTACTCACTAAAACCCTCCGTGCCTTCAACCGGCCCCGAGTGGATCACCCGTTAGGGTATCGACGTCACTCGGGCGGTGGATGTTCATCATCCCAGGCAACGAATGGCTTCCAACAGTGGTGATTAGCCACTGTCTAGCCCTCGGCGATGAAGCTACGATGAACTACGATGAATCCTTGTCGTTACTCGTCGTCACTGTCGCTGCTCTGCAAGGCCAACTGGATGTTGGCGAGCAAAGCACGTCGTTCGCCTCGTTCGATGACGTGTCTTCGATGTTGTTGTCGAATCATAATCGTCCGTACTGCTTGATGAACCATGCTCCAGTTATATCTGTTAGCAGACATAACTTCGATGATGTTCTCCGGCGTTAACTCCTCGTCGACTTGATGCTGAAGTCTGATGATCAATTCACGATGACGTACACAATGGAATATCGTGTGTTCGGCGTCCTCAGGTTCCTCGCACGCATCGCATAGCGGCGAACCCGTTAACTGCATCCGATGAAGCTGGTAGGCGTAGAAGCCATGGCTGGAAAGAAACTGAGAAAGAAAGAAATCTACACCACCAAATCTTCTACTTATCCATCTGTTGACGTCGGGTATGAGACGGTATGTCCACCGACCGTGAACACTCTCATCCCATTCACGTTGCCATCGTTCCATAGTTGTGACACGTTCCATGTTACGTGCAACCGATCCGGCGATGTTCTCTGCTCGTCTCCGATGAAAAGTCCTGGAGTCCTCGTCCAGGAGGAGATGAAGCGGGATCATTCCCGCAAGCACGCAGACTGCATCATGAGAAGTTGTCCTGAAAGAAGAGATAACTCGCTGGACTACTGGCCGGTAAAACCGTCGTAGCCATTGTCTACGGTTAGCAAATCTAAGGGTATGACACCAAATGGGCGAGGCATACCGGACCTTCGCCACAACAGTAAGAGCAATTGCTCGCCTAGCATTACTACTCGGACCTGCCTTATTAGGCATCATCCTTACCAAGGTGGTCCATAGCTTCGTCGCTCTCTCCACCGCATACCTGATGTGTGAAGTGTAATCGAGGCGGTCATCTAAGACCATCCCCAAATACTTTAAGCTGCGCGACGAATGTACTACGTGATCACCTACCCTGATAGCCCCATGCTGTATCCTCTGATGGGAACTGACCATAATAAACTCGGTCTTGGTCGGGGCTATCTTTAATCCGTTGTCGGTCATCCATCGGTCGATGATGCGAATCTGACTGGAAACGAGAATTTCAATATCATCAACACAATTACCTTCCACCAACAGTACTATATCGTCTGCATAGCCGATAATCCGTGCACCTTCCACCATTGCAACTCGTAGGACTCCGTCGTACATGAGGTTCCATAACGTTGGGCCAAGTACCGAGCCTTGAGGTACACCCGATGTGACTGCAATCTCTGCCGGTCCATCTGTGGTATCATACATCAGCACACGATTCCTAAAATAATCACCAATGATATCATAAAGATATTTAGGAGTGTTAATTCTCTGTAAAGCATTTGCAATCGCCAACCATGAAGCACTGTTAAAAGCATTAGTAACATCTAATGTAACAACCGCACAATACCGTCCACTGTATCTGTTTCTACTTCTAGCTACCGAAACAATGTCCACTACCCGTTGAATCGCATCAACTGTTGATCGACGACTTCTGAAACCAAATTGGTCGTCAGACAGTCCGTTGACCTCCTCGATGTGTGCATTTAGCCGTTGCACTATGATGCGTTCTAAACCTTTACCTGCCCCGTCTAGTAGACAAATGGGGCGAACTGAACCCGGTTCCCCTGGTGGTTTATTCGGCTTCGGTATTAACACCAACCTCTGCCTTTTCCACTCATCGGGGAACTTCGCGTTCTCTAAACAGCCTTGGTAAACCCTGCAAAATGCATCGGTTGCAGTCAACATACCAACTTTCAGCGCCTCATTCGGGATACCATCTGGTCCCGGCGCCTTCTTGTTGGGTAGTCTCCTGGCAACCGCAAGAATCTCATCATTAGTTACCCTTTCAAACTCTCGTGGCTGATCGATACGATAATCAGGCCACACCGTGTTTGGGTGAGTAGGAAAAAGCTCGCTCACCACTTCCCTAAACTCGTCCAATGTCATGGTTCGGGGTCCAATCGAACCCTCGGCCACTTTCTTGAACGTATGATATACTATACCAAATGATGCGTTGTTCGCTGTTCCCAGGAACTCTTTCCACTTCCTCTGTCGGGTATGCTTGATCAATCGCTTGAGGGCATTCCGTGCCACCTTGAACTCGTCCCTAAAAGTAGAATAGAGATCAGTATTAAAAGCTCTTTGCGCTAATCGATCGCGGTGTTTGCACTCTTTGCGAAGTGCCTCAATCTCTAGCGTCCACCAAAATGCACTCTTGTTAGGAGTGTACCTCTTACGCTTAGTCATCGTCGCATTACACGCCGTGACAAGTATACGCATTAAGTCTTCGCTTGTTGTGACCTCGGTCTCAAAAGCGGCTTGCATCATAACTTCAAATATATCTTTGCTAAAATACTTGATGCTCCATCCCGTTATGGGTCGGGACAGATTACGCACGCTTTGCGTCTCAAGATCTATTCGTATTGCACGATGATCAGAGTTCATATAGCTAGATAACACCTCCCACTTAAATGATCTTGCTACGGTTCGGCTCGCAAAAGTAAGATCAACTACTGACGTGCGCCCTGGTCCAACATAAGTTGGGGTGCTGCCGTCGTTCAATAAAATTGCGTCAATCTGCGCAAAGGTTGATAAAACCAACTCACCTCTTCGTTTCTGGGTTTCTCCACGCTCGCCAAGTTGGTTGTTCCAACTTACTGACCAAGCGTTGAAGTCCCCCGATAACGAATTTGTGGATACCGGTTACGGCCATTACCGTGTTATCCAACATGTTCTGGAACTCTTCCATACTAAATCTAGGTGGCGCGTAAACGCTAACCACTCGCATATCACCTATGTCAACTATCATTAAACCCTTCAAAGCCTTACTGACTACCTTAACTGGTAAGTCCGCGTTAACCACTACCGCTGCTGTGTTATCGTCATTGCGTAACACTTTGACGTTGGTTGTTGCCAGATACGGATCTGCAATCAACACTATATCCGCAGATTCTTCCCTAATCGTTTGCCACATTAACTGAAATGCAGCATAACTATGATTCTGGTTATGTTGTAGCAACCTAACCATTATGGTCTAATCGTTCGCCTTCGGGGACACATATAACTGCCCGTTGCGTGAGGGTTCTGTGACCTCGTACCGCAATCCAAACACTTGACAGAGTTGGTACAAGCTTGCTTCTTGTGTCCACTCAAACCGCATTTCCAGCACAGATTACTTCTGTCTGGTTCCCTACAATGGTAGCTCGTATGGCCTACCTTCCAACACTTATAGCATTTCTGCTCTTCCATAACCTCGCGGATATGGCATATCGACCAACCAACTTTCAGCTTTCCCAAATTCAGGAAGCTTTGAAAGTCTGGCAGCGATACGTTGATCCGTGCCCACTGCGTACCGGCCGCGCGGCCTTTCTTCATTTTGATACGATCTATTTCTATCTCGATGTTGAGCTGTGCTTTGACAGACTCCGCAACCTCCTCTGGGGTGGTGATTTCATCGAGATGCATGATCTCAATCATTTTAGAAGGAGCTAGCGTTCTCACTGACGCCTTGCCCTTCACCGCTTCCTTAACCTTTGGGGCAATTGCACTAGCAGAACTACCCTGCTTAAGTTCTAGCAACATGCCTCCATTCTGGGCCCGTCGGACCTTAGAGATTGTCTCTCCAACCGATTTAAGAGCATCAGACTGCTTCATTTCCTTGAGCAATTTCGCCAGCTCCTCGGAAGTGCAGTCCGATATCAGCAGAGCCTCAGGCCGCTTCCTGGGCTTATTCTGCTTCTTCTTGCTCTTCTTCTTCTTCCTCTTATTAATTCTACCCTCATTAATATTCGGTCCGTTTCTCGGACTTGGAATATTTTCCACCGCTTCC
>NW_024412099.1:22500-25000 GCF_016920715.1 Anopheles arabiensis | reverse complement strand
TCCCCCGAGGGATCCGCAGAATTGCTTCTGGGTCCCGTATCGTTATTTGCGATTCGTGTTTGCATTACACTACATTGAACTATTCCAACTTGTTTATCCGCATGGCGAACATTTGCTGCATAGAACATTTAAGTTCCACTTCGCTCTCCCCTACGTGGGTCTGAGCTTCGCTCTCAGGGAAAAAATATGCCACATTTGGTAGGGAGACCCGGTTTCATCACGCTTTGTGCCCTGCACCATATATACCCTCATAAATTTATTCATTGGATTAGATCCAAGGAACACCAGATCATGCACCACTACCCATAATAGCTCATCGAGCTTAGCGTGAATCCTTCGGGTTTCCCTAAGAAGTTCGATTGGTCTTGCAGAGTTTAAAGACAACGAAGCTTAGTTTCAAGCAATGGTTAATATACGCGTATTCAAAACCCTTAGCTGTTACAACTTTTTACTAGAAACCATCACGACGAAGTCTTTGGGTCCGTAGACCCGTGATGTACTGCTCCAGGGAACGTTTTTGATGGGGTGGAAGCTCAAAATCATAGGTTAAAATCATCGGCAGAGCCCACCAGACACCACTTTTGCTTCATTAGTTCGGACTATAGGCATACGACGATTTTTATCGCGGAGGGACGTATGACCCAAACGGGGGCTTAATGACCCACTGCCACTGCAAACCATGCTCCTACGACTAAATAGAGGTAAAAACTACGATTTGGTGCAATCTTCATGTTTGACCTCGTAGCAAGGTACCCTCCCTATAGTAGGCAATGAGCAAATGATCATAATCCCAGGAGGGCAAAAATGGGAACCCGAAAGGAAAGCGCTGTTGGCGCGCCTAAGCTACTGGCCCGTAGAGTAAAATGGTACCCCAACAAAGTTGTCGATTGACATTCTGATTGCACTTTTTATCATCTAGGGTGCGTTCCTTACACGTTTTGAGGGTGTTTTTTTAGCGAAAAAAAACATGTTTTGAGCCACACGAGCTCTCCGGCCCGTTCGGTGCACATTTTGAAAAAGCTAGGAGCTGCCCCTAGGTTCGGGGTGTCACAAAATATTGAAAAGTGGTCAAAAACCGCTATCCAGAATCGGATGTAGAATCATTAGACGAACTTAAAATTGTTCTACGACCAATGTCTGCGACGTTTAGTATTCAAGATATGGCCCGCCCTAGGTCTGACCTGGCATTTTCGTGAAAATTTAAAGCATGGCCATAGGGACGGGTAAAATAGCTATTTTGAAGCAAAAACCACCTCACTTTAAATGGCCATAACTTTTGAAAAACAAGAGCTAGGGTGCGTTCTCGACACGTTTTGAGGTGTTTTAGCGAAAAACATGTTTTGAGCCACACGAGCTCTCCGGCCCGTTCGGTGCACATTTTGAAAAAGCTAGGAGCTGCCCCTAGGTTCGGGGTGTCACAAAATATTGAAAAGTGGTCAAAAACCGCTATCCAGAATCGGATGTAGAATCATTAGACGAACTTAAAATTGTTCTACGACCAATGTCTGCGACGTTTAGTATTCAAGATATGGCCCGCCCTAGGTCTGACCTGGCATTTTCGTGAAAATTTAAAGCATGGCCATAGGGACGGGTAAAATAGCTATTTTGAAGCAAAAACCACCTCACTTTAAATGGCCATAACTTTTGAAAAACAAGAGCTAGGGTGCGTTCTCGACACGTTTTGAGGTGTTTTAGCGAAAAACATGTTTTGAGCCACACGAGCTCTCCGGCCCGATCGGTGCACATTTTTGAAAAAAGCTAGGAGCTGCCCCTAGGTTCGGGGTGTCACAAAATATTGAAAAGTGGTCAAAAACCGCTATCCAGAATCGGATGTAGAATCATTAGACGAACTTAAAATTGTTCTACAACCCCCAGTCCGACGCCTCGTATTCGAGATATAGCACTTTGTAGGTCTGACCGAGCAATTTTGTACTGAAATGTATGGCGGACATGTTATTCATTAAACAACATTAACTTGCATCGTGCCCTACTTCATCGGCACAGCTACTATCGACTATCTATTGTTGAAATGGATTGAGTTTGACCATTTTAGCTCTTTTCTTATGCCGTGCACCAACAGTGTGTACCGATCAGGGAAAGTACACTACGTACGCGTTCATGGATGTATATGTTGGTACAAGTTGCCGGTCGGAATAGCAGTGCACCAAAACTGTGTACCGATCAGGAAAGTACAAGACGGAGGGCGCAGCCCGAGCGTACGCGTTCATAGATGTCCATGTTGGTACAACCTACATGTACGTACCTTGTTTTTGTATCAAAAGTTCCAATAAAGTGTTTGTATGCTTAAAATGCTTATCTCAACCGGTCACCTTTTGGCCTGCCCTTTTATAGACAGAAACCTAGAACGATACTCGCGATGTTTGTGTTTTTCCATTCGCCCGGGACGACGAAATGAGCTCTGTGCACATCGTGCAGAAAACTGTCTCCTCCTCGTATGTTTTTGTCCCTCCACGCATATAATCACCCACATTTGTGTTCA
>NW_024412099.1:15000-17500 GCF_016920715.1 Anopheles arabiensis | reverse complement strand
AATATCATCAACACAATTACCTTCCACCAACAGTACTATATCGTCTGCATAGCCGATAATCCGTGCACCTTCCACCATTGCAACTCGTAGGACTCCGTCGTACATGAGGTTCCATAACGTTGGGCCAAGTACCGAGCCTTGAGGTACACCCGATGTGACTGCAATCTCTGCCGGTCCATCTGTGGTATCATACATCAGCACACGATTCCTAAAATAATCACCAATGATATCATAAAGATATTTAGGAGTGTTAATTCTCTGTAAAGCATTTGCAATCGCCAACCATGAAGCACTGTTAAAAGCATTAGTAACATCTAATGTAACAACCGCACAATACCGTCCACTGTATCTGTTTCTACTTCTAGCTACCGAAACAATGTCCACTACCCGTTGAATCGCATCAACTGTTGATCGACGACTTCTGAAACCAAATTGGTCGTCAGACAGTCCGTTGACCTCCTCGATGTGTGCATTTAGCCGTTGCACTATGATGCGTTCTAAACCTTTACCTGCCCGTCTAGTAGACAAATGGGGCGAACTGAACCCGGTTCCCCTGGTGGTTTGTTCGGCTTCGGTATTAACACCAACCTCTGCCTTTTCCACTCATCGGGGAACTTCGCGTTCTCTAAACAGCCTTGGTAAACCCTGCAAAATGCATCGGTTGCAGTCAACATACCAACTTTCAGCGCCTCATTCGGGATACCATCTGGTCCCGGCGCCTTCTTGTTAGGTAGTCTCCTGGCAACCGCAAGAATCTCATCATTAGTTACCCTTTCAAACTCTCGTGGCTGATCGATACGATAATCAGGCCACACCGTGTTTGGGTGAGTAGGAAAAGCTCGCTCACCACTTCCCTAAACTCGTCCAATGTCATGGTTCGGGGTCAATCGAACCCTCGGCCACTTTCTTGAACGTATGATATACAATACCAAATGATGCGTTGTTCGCTGTTCCCAGGAACTCTTTCCACTTCCTCTGTCGGGTATGCTTGATCAATCGCTTGAGGGCATTCCGTGCCACCTTGAACTCGTCCCTAAAAGTAGAATAGAGATCAGTATTAAAAGCTCTTTGCGCTAATCGATCGCGGTGTTTGCACTCTTTGCGAAGTGCCTCAATCTCTAACGTCCACCAAAATGCACTCTTGTTAGGAGTGTACCTCTTACGTTTAGTCATCGTCGCATTACACGCCGTGACAAGTATACGCATTAAGTCTTCGCTTGTTGTGACCTCGGTCTCAAAAGCGGCTTGCATCATAACTTCAAATATATCTTTGCTAAAATACTTGATGCTCCATCCCGTTATGGGTCGGGACAGATTACGCACGCTTTGCGTCTCAAGATCTATTCGTATTGCACGATGATCAGAGTTCATATAGCTAGATAACACCTCCCACTTAAATGATCTTGCTACGGTTCGGCTCGCAAAGTAAGATCAACTACTGACGTGCGCCCTGGTCCAACATAAGTTGGGGTGCTGCCGTCGTTCAATAAAATTGCGTCAATCTGCGCAAAGGTTGATAAAACCAACTCACCTCTTCGTTTCTGGGTTTCTCCACGCTCGCCAAGTTGGTTGTTCCAACTTGATGACCAAGCGTTGAAGTCCCCCGATAACGAATTTGTGGATACCGGTTACGGCCATTACCGTGTTATCCAACATGTTCTGGAACTCTTCCATACTAAATCTAGGTGGCGCGTAAACGCTAACCACTCGCATATCACCTATGTCAACTATCATTAAACCCTTCAAAGCCTTACTGACTACCTTAACTGGTAAGTCCGCGTTAACCACTACCGCTGCTGTGTTATCGTCATTGCGTAACACTTTGACGTTGGTTGTTGCCAGATACGGATCTGCAATCAACACTATATCCGCAGATTCTTCCCTAATCGTTTGCCACATTAACTGAAATGCAGCATAACTATGATTCTGGTTATGTTGTAGCAACCTAACCATTATGGTCTAATCGTTCGCCTTCGGGGACACATATAACTGCCCGTTGCGTGAAGGTTCTGTGACCTCGTACCGCAATCAAACACTTGACAGAGTTGGTACAAGCTTGCTTCTTGTGTCCACTCAAACCGCATTTCCAGCACAGATTACTTCTGTCTGGTTCCCTACAATGGTAGCTCGTATGGCCTACCTTCCAACACTTATAGCATTTCTGCTCTTCCATAACCTCGCGGATATGGCATATCGACCAACCAACTTTCAGCTTTCCCAAATTCAGGAAGCTTTGAAAGTCTGGCAGCGATACGTTGATCCGTGCCCACTGCGTACCGGCCGCGCGGCCTTTCTTCATTTTGATACGATCTATTTCTATCTCGATGTTGAGCTGTGCTTTGACAGACTCCGCAACCTCCTCTGGGGTGGTAATTTCATCGAGATGCATGATCTCAATCATTTTAGAAGGAGCTAGCGTTCTCACTGACGCCTTGCCCTTCACCGCTTCCTTAACCTTTGGGGCAATTGCACTAGCAGAACTACCCTGCTTAAGTTCTAG
>NW_024412099.1:0-7500 GCF_016920715.1 Anopheles arabiensis | reverse complement strand
ACTTGACGCACCCCAACTTGGTCAACTGTTGGACTTTTCGTAATCACGGCGGGACACATTGAACGAGCTCTAACGGATCTCTGCACGCATGGAACATGGTGGCGGGAATCATTGCTAGAACCGAACGGCGCCTCTGCGCGATGTACAAAGCCCAACAGGAACCTCGTATCGGCTGCCGAGCCGGAGCTTGAACAACGGACTTTCACCTCTAATTTATATCAACTCACCACTCCCCGAGGGATCCGCAGAATTGCTTCTGGGTCCCGTATCGTTATTGCGATTCGTGTTTGCATTACACTACATTGAACTATTCCAACTTGTTTATCCGCATGGCGAACATTTGCTGCATAGAACATTTAAGTTCCACTTCGCTCTCCCCTACGTGGGTCTGAGCTTCGCTCTCAGGAAAAAATATGCCACATTTGGTAGGGAGACCGGTTTCATCACGCTTTGTGCCCTGCACCATATATACCCTCATAAATTTATTCATTGGATTAGATCCAAGGAACACCAGATCATGCACCACTACCCATAATAGCTCATCGAGCTTAGCGTGAATCCTTCGGGTTTCCTAAGAAGTTCGATTGGTCTTGCAGAGTTTAAAGACAACGAAGCTTAGTTTCAAGCAATGGTTAATATACGCGTATTCAAAACCCTTAGCTGTTACAACTTTTTACTAGAAACCATCACGACGAAGTCTTTGGGTCCGTAGACCCGTGATGTACTGCTCAGGAACGTTTTGATAGGGTGGAAGCTCAAAATCATAGGTTAAAATCATCGGCAGAGCCCACCAGACACCACTTTTGCTTCATTAGTTCGGACTATAGGCATACGACGATTTTTATCGCGGAGGGACGTATGACCCAAACGGGGGCTTAATGACCCACTGCCACTGCAAACCATGCTCCTACGACTAAATAGAGGTAAAAACTACGATTTGGTGCAATCTTCATGTTTGACCTCGTAGCAAGGTACCCTCCCTATAGTAGGCAATGAGCAAATGATCATAATCCCAGGAGGGCAAAAATGGGAACCCGAAAGGAAAGCGCTGTTGGCGCGCCTAAGCTACTGGCCCGTAGAGTAAAAATGGTACCCCCAACAAAGTTGTCGATTGACATTCTGATTGCACTTTATCATCTAGGGTGCGTTCCTTACGTTTTGAGGGTTTTAGCGAAAACATGTTTGCGAGCTCTCCGGCCCGCTCGGTGCACATTTTGAAAAAAGCGCTTTTGCTAGACATGTTTTAGCGAAAAACATGTTTTGAGCCACACGAGCTCTCCGGCCCGTTCGGTGCACATTTTTGAAAAAAGCTAGGAGCTGCCCCTAGGTTCGGGGTGTCACAAAATATTGAAAAGTGGTCAAAAACCGCTATCAGAATCGGATGTAGAATCATTAGACGAACTTAAAATTGTTCTACAATGTCCAAGTCCGACCGCCTCAGTGGCGCAAAAAACACGCACTTTTGTATCTAGACTGAGCACGATCGGTACTGGAAAAAATGTTATTCTTAAACAAACATTTAACTGACTGGCATCGCGCCCTACTTTTTCATACGCACTTTTGTAGTTCTCGACACGTTTTGTGAGCACATTCTATCGGTGTTGCTAAATGATTGAAAAGTGGCGGACCATTTTAAAAGCTCTTATTCAGCACATGCTTGTACGTATGCATGCCAACACTTGCATCGTGGCACAGCTACTATCGACTATCTATTGTTGAAATGGATTGAGTTTGACCATTTTAGCTCTTTTCTTATGCCGTGCACCAACGGTGTGTACCGATCAGGGAAAGTACACTACGTACGCGTTCATGGATGTATATGTTGGTACAAGTTGCCGGTCGGAATAGCAGTGCACCAAAACTGTGTACCGATCAGGAAAGTACAAGACGGAGTGGCGCAGCCCGAGCGTACGCGTTCATAGATGTCCATGTTGGTACAACCTACATGTACGTACCTTGTTTTTGTATCAAAAGTTCCAATAAAGTGTTTGTATGCTTAAAATGCTTATCTCAACCGGTCACCTTTTGGCCTGCCCTTTTATAGACAGAAACCTAGAACGATACTCGCGATGTTTGTGTTTTCCATTCGCCCGGGACGACGAAATGAGCTCTGTGCACATCGTGCAGAAAACTGTCTCCTCCTCGTATGTTTTGTCCCTCCACGCATATAATCACCCACATTTGTGTTCAACACGGACGGCGCAGCGAGCGAACGCGTTAATGTTTATGTTTGTGCACACTAAAGTTACAATCCTAGGATTTGGTTATTGCGTCGCAGTGCCCGACCGTCGCGGACACCATTCTTGGACAAAGTCAAGTACGTAGAGTACATTCCCTAGGTATGTGCCCGTTCGTGACTTTCGTTGCGTGCTTACAGACACGCTTGGGTATGTTTACCATACAAGGTTTACTAGGAAAACCTGGGAAGGACGCTTGCCCTCCCGTCTCGGACACCATTCTTGGAAAGAAGTCCTGCTACGTAGCGTTCTTTAATGTACTTGATCAGTTTGTATTGCATTTGCTTTGTGCAATTGACTTTTGCTAATGCTCACTAAGGGGTGTTCGTTTGCGATGTGTATGATAAGCAACTGTCTATTCTAACCAGCAGTTAATAACACTTTTCACCCAAATCATAGGAACGTAGAGTACTTTCCCTGATCGGTACACAATTTTGGTGCACCTCTAACTTCGCCAGCACTTTATCGTTACGTTTTGTGCACAACCTTGGGACATGGTGTAAGTTTCATCATTGTTATGTTTGATTCGGTTTATTATGATTGAAAAATACGCTACGTCCTAGAAATCTGAACTCGAATACTTTTGCCGTTGCGCAAAAGCTACTGAGCAACTCCTAGCCGTTTACCGATTTAAAATTTAATTTTCGTTATTAGTTTTAAAAATACGCTAAGTCCCAAAAATCTGAACTCGAATACTTTTTCTATGTGCCGCCAAAAGCTACTGAGCAACGCCTAGGTTGGTACATTTTTGGTACATGGAGTGTATGCGTGCAGGCGTACTGCCGTGCTGGACCGGAAAATCGCACTTGCTACTAGAACGTAGAGTAATTCCCTAGATAGGTGCTTTTGCATGCCTCTGTTCGACGTCCATGCAACTTGGAACGTGCGACACACGTAGCTAGGCTTCTCCATACATATTCCTAGGGTAGCACCAAATTGCACACTTTCAGGGGTATATTTTGGTACGGTGTACTGTGCATGGTACAAGTATCATTAGCTCGTGCA
This sequence comes from Anopheles arabiensis, assembly GCF_016920715.1. NCBI lineage: Eukaryota > Metazoa > Arthropoda > Insecta > Diptera > Culicidae > Anopheles > Anopheles arabiensis. Next base: position 4,258 of record NW_024412099.1, on the reverse strand, counting down.
ATTTATTTTGCATCAAGTTGCGATTGCTGGTGCGTCGAGATAGGAGTGTTTCGCGACTTTGCCAAGCTTTGTGCCATTTGTGAATAATTAATGTTCTAGCCACAATAAACGTGCAACATAATGCCAATAACGAAAACGCCATTTTCAAGGGACTTCCAGTCAAAATGTTTGCAATCAGCGCTTTCCTGTCGAGTTCAGGATTTGGGACTGAGCGTTTTTCACGATCAATCAAACGACCAGTTCGTGAATAAACAATTCATACAACAGTGCATCCCTTCAAAGTAGAAAAGCCGAATGCTAGGGGCTCCAGTCAAAAACGTTGTCATTGGCGCTTTCTTCTCGAGTTCAGGATTTGGGACTTAGCGTTTTTCACGATCAGCCAAAAGACCAGATCGTGAAATAAACGATTAATACAACTGTACTAGTACATCCCTTCAACTGAAGCAAGCGCACCATACATGACCCGTACGCTAATCATCCAAGCACATGACACGTCAACTAAGTCAACACATAATACAACTTGGAAAACTAACGGGTAAGTAGGTCATCTCGTACACGACGACACACCGACCAAACCAGGTCAACACGTCACATGCACAAGACATCCTACTACCAAGGCCGACCACCTCGACACACGACCTGTTAACCGAACATGGTCAACACCATCATGTGCAAGGCAACCGGGCCAAACGGGTCAACTTATACAACTTGTAACGAGCATGTGTAAGCTTACTGGTGTGGTCCGCACGGTCCTCACATCAAGACAATCAAGTCGAGAACGAGGCACGCCGACAAGCTCATTAGTGTTAAGTGTCCTTCTCCATCCTATGTCAAGTCACTCGTCTGACACGGAAGAGCCAACTCTTGTCCACTAGTATAAAGGAACGGTCTCCAGACCAGGTCAAGTCACTCGTCTGACAAGGAAGGAGCACGCACCAAGCTTCACCAGAGCACGGTACCACGGTCCCCAGACCAAGATGGTTAGTTACGCCAACGAGGAAGGGGCACGCGTTCCCTTGCTACACTCAACTTAGTACACTCATGCTCTCACAAGAGTATCCCCTGTGTCGACGTGGTCCCCAGACCAAGACGAGCTTGCGCACATCGAGGAAGGGGCACACGGACAAACCACCAAGCATGGGTCGCCTGAGAGGATCGATGCGAACGCATCTCTACAACTCGCAGCTCCCAGCCTGAAGTCCCGTCGTTTGCGGGCGGTTGATAGGTGTCGAAACTAGGTATATCCACGTTGGGCAGAGCTCAAGCCAACGGCGTTCCCAGTTACGGTACTAACACGTGCAGCGAACTCCACTCATTGCGGCCTAGGTATAGCGGGATGAGACGCCGGGCTGCAGACGCAGACTCCAACGGATCTCAGAGGGTTGTTAGGCCCGCTAGCTTCCGAACACCTAATGGGTTTGAGAAGCGCTATCAGCTCGGATTGGCTACGACCTTAGAGGCGTTCAGGCATAATCCAGCGGACGTAGCGTCATACCAAAGTCCGGTCGGACTAGTATTGAGCCAGTGGTCCGTACCTGTGGTTCCTCTCGTACTGCACAGGAATTCCGTTAAGATAGCGACTATAAGCACACACCAGTAGGGTAAAACTAACCTGTCTCACGACGGTCTAAACCCAGCTCACGTTCCTTGAAAGGGTGAACAATCCTACGCTTGGTGAATTTTGCTTCACAATGATAGGAAGAGCCGACATCGAAGGATCAAAAGCCACGTCGCTATGAACGCTTGGCGGCCACAAGCCAGTTATCCCTGTAGTGTTTATCGACACCTCTTGCTAAAACGTGTTAAAACCAAAAGGATCGTAACGGCCAAGCTTTCGCTGTCCAGAAGTGTTCTGAGCGTTGGGATCAACCAGATTTTGTCATTATGCTCAGCGTGTGATTTCTGTAAACACTCGAGCTGACCTTTGGACACCTCCGTTATGTTTTCGGAGTGTGGAAAAAAGTGCAAAACTGTGCACCTGGCACGGAATGACTGGACTGAAAGGACGCTTCGTCAGGAGTGTTTTCGAGCCGTTTTGCGCGCGGAACCAGGGGCAAACGTGTAAACATCATAAACGATCTACCGCCAGAAGCAGTAACCACAAATGCACGCGACGTCCGCAAGCTTGTAAAGGTGCGGGCCACGCTCACGGTCGGAAAAGCGGGTAAAATCGCTAAAACGACGATGCTTGGTGCAGTCTACCCCGGCGGCACCACCCAGCGAAAAACTGGACGCAAAGCGAGAACACGGCGCATTGGGCGCGCGCGGGCAGAACTGCTCGCCACAGCCCCCGGAGGATTGCGCGCACGAATTCGAAAATCCTGGGGCCCGACGCTTTTCCGCAATCATGTAAGTAAGGACAACAGTCGGGAGTGGTGGTCCTCAGAGGCGAAGCTCCACGAGAAGCCCTCCCACCTAGTGCTCGACCTACAAAATCGCCTTAAAATGCCAGAGTGAGTGCAAGCTGCAACAGGGTCTCTCGATTCCGACCGTAGTGCATCGAAGCCCGTTCCTTGGCTGTGGTTTCGCAAGATAGAGAAAGCGGGCAGGCAATCTCGTTAATGCCATTCATTGGCGCGGTCACTAATGAGACGACGAGGCATTTGGCTACCTTAAAGAGTCATAGTTACCACCGCCGTTTACCCGCGCTTGCTTGAAATTCTCTTCAGCGATTGACGGCAGAGCACTGGACGGCAAATCACATTGGTGTCAAGACCCCCGGGCCATCCGATGCTTTGTTTCAATTGACAGTCGGATTCCCTCAGCCGCGCCAGTTCTGAATTGGCTGTTTGCTGTCGACCGCGCGGCACAGGCCAGCCTACCTGCGAGCAGGTGGAGCACCGGTCGACCGGCTGGTCGCACCGCAGCCTTCGAGAGCCGTCCTTGTCAGAAGTTACGGATCAGTTTGCCGAGATTCGCCGCCACGCTACATTGAGCTATCGAGCTAGCAGACAATGCACCTAGAGACCTGCTGCGGATTCGGTACAATGCTCGTTGCAGTGTGCGTGCCAACCGTATAAAGTGAGCCCCATCTTCGATTTTCACGAGTCAAGAAGGTGGATCGCACACGAGAAGTTGCGGCGCCATGCGTCTACCGAGACCGGTGCCAACATATTCTGGCAGCAAACTTGCCATGGTACGGTGTGGAGTAAAACGCAAACTCTCCGATGCCTCTCGTCCGCTTCATCGAAGAAAAGGATTCAGTTGCATGAGCTACAGCACGAACCGAGCGGGTGCGGACGAGCGCGCCCTACTAGGCTGGCGCAAGCGAGGTACTCAACAGGCTCCGGAATGGTGCCGGATTCACCTTTCGCCGAGATGGGTTACGACTGATTCCCATGCGGCTAGGGTTGAGCCAACTCCGAGCGACAGCGCTGTTGCACACAGAAGCCCAGCTCCACTGCAGTCATCCAAGCAGACTCGTTCGCTATTTGCTACACCAGCAAGATCTGTGCCAGTGGCGGCTCATGCACATCGTGCGCCAAACCGCCGACGCGCACCACCGTACCCCCGTGACGAAACCTGGGGCTGCATCTGCGAGAGGTGGCATAGCCATTCGTCTGCGCCATACCGCCAGCGGCAATGAAAGGCAAATTAGCTTGAGCGCCATACCATGCCAGGGCTAATTGCTTCGGCAAGGGAGTTGTTCACGCCTTAGCGGATGGCGACTCCATGTCCACCGTCGCAGGCGTCTTTAGCAATCACTTTCATGGGTATCTAGGGTGCGTCGTATTATTTGGGCGCCGGAAGCATTCGTTTGGTTCATCCCAGAGCGCCAGTTCTGCTTGCCAAAACTTGGCCCACTAGGCACACCGATATCTAGCCGGAATCACCAGCAGCTTAAGGCACCCTGTCCGTCGCGGTGTAGAAAGGGTGGCGAGCAGCCCCAAGAAGCCACCCAGACCGTACGCCATTTATGTTTGAGATGGGATTAAGCCTCATTCTCAGACCTAGGCCTCTAATCTGCGCTTTACGCAGATGAAGCTTAAGGTTCGAAACGCACGTGCTGCCAGACTATCCTGAGGAACACTTCGGTGGGAACCACTACTAGACTGGCGATTGCCCTTTCGGCCGGATGCCCAACTCTGACAATCGTTTGCACGCAAAACAGGCAGCGGGCCTCATCAGGGTTTCCCTAGCTTCCACCTGATCAGGCATAGTTCACCATCTTTCCGGGTCGCATCCTGCGTTCACTCCGGGGATGCCCGCTGGGTGTGCAAGCACACGCCATCGGGACACCCTGGGATGGAGGGTCCGA
>NW_024412098.1:192500-193538 GCF_016920715.1 Anopheles arabiensis | reverse complement strand
GGGGGTACCATTTTTACCTCTACGGGCCAGTAGCTTAGGCGCGCCAACAGCGCTTTCCTTTCGGGTTCCCATTTTTGCCCTCCTGGGATTATGATCATTTGCTCATTGCCTACTATATGGGAGGGTACCTTGCTACGAGGTCAAACATGAAGATTGCACCAAATCGTAGTTTTTACCTCTATTTAGTCGTAGGAGCATGGTTTGCAGTGGCAGTGGGTCATTAAGCCCCGTTTGGGTCATACGTCCCTCCGCGATAAAAATCGTCGTATGCCCATAGTCCGAACTAATGAAGCAAAAGTGGTGTCTGGTGGGCTCTGCCGATGATTTTAACCTATGATTTTGAGCTTCCACCCCATAAAAACGTTCCTGAGCAGTACATCACGGGTCTACGGACCCAAAGACTTCGTCGTGATGGTTTCTAGTAAAAAGTTGTAACAGCTAAGGGTTTTGAATACGCGTATATTAACCATTGCTTGAAACTAAGCTTCGTTGTCTTTAAACTCTGCAAGACCAATCGAACTTCTTAGGGAAACCCGAAGGATTCACGCTAAGCTCGATGAGCTATTATGGGTAGTGGTGCATGATCTGGTGTTCCTTGGATCTAATCCAATGAATAAATTTATGAGGGTATATATGGTGCAGGGCACAAAGCGTGATGAAACCGGGTCTCCCTACCAAATGTGGCATATTTTTTCCCTGAGAGCGAAGCTCAGACCCACGTAGGGGAGAGCGAAGTGGAACTTAAATGTTCTATGCAGCAAATGTTCGCCATGCGGATAAACAAGTTGGAATAGTTCAATGTAGTGTAATGCAAACACGAATCGCAATAACGATACGGGACCCAGAAGCAATTCTGCGGATCCCTCGGGGAGTGGTGAGTTGATATAAATTAGAGGTGAAAGTCCGTTGTTCAAGCTCCGGCTCGGCAGCCGATACGAGGTTCCTGTTGGCTTTGTACATCGCGCAGAGGCGCCGTTCGGTTCTAGCAATGATTCCCGCCACCATGTTCCATGCGTGCAGAGATCCGTTAGAGCTCGT
>NW_024412098.1:182500-185000 GCF_016920715.1 Anopheles arabiensis | reverse complement strand
CTTAAATCGGTTGGAGAGACAATCTCTAAGGTCCGACGGGCCCAGAATGGAGGCATGTTGCTAGAACTTAAGCAGGGTAGTTCTGCTAGTGCAATTGCCCCAAAGGTTAAGGAAGCGGTGAAGGGCAAGGCGTCAGTGAGAACGCTAGCTCCTTCTAAAATGATTGAGATCATGCATCTCGATGAAATTACCACCCCAGAGGAGGTTGCGGAGTCTGTCAAAGCACAGCTCAACATCGAGATAGAAACAGATCGTATCAAATGAAGAAAGGCCGCGCGGCCGGTACGCAGTGGGCACGGATCAACGTATCGCTGCCAGACTTTCAAAGCTTCCTGAATTTGGGAAAGCTGAAAGTTGGTTGGTCGATATGCCATATCCGCGAGGTTATGGAAGAGCAGAAATGCTATAAGTGTTGGAAGGTAGGCCATACGAGCTACCATTGTAGGGAACCAGACAGAAGTAATCTGTGCTGGAATGCGGTTTGAGTGGACACAAGAAGCAAGCTTGTACCAACTCTGTCAAGTGTTTGATTGCGGTACGAGGTCACAGAACCCTCACGCAACGGGCAGTTATATGTGTCCCCGTAGGCGAACGATTAGACCATAATGGTTAGGTTGCTACAACATAACCAGAATCATAGTTATGCTGCATTTCAGTTAATGTGGCAAACGATTAGGGAAGAATCTGCGGATATAGTGTTGATTGCAGATCCGTATCTGGCAACAACCAACGTCAAAGTGTTACGCAATGACGATAACACAGCAGCGGTAGTGGTTAACGCGGACTTACCAGTTAAGGTAGTCAGTAAGGCTCTTGAAGGGTTTAATGATAGTTGACATAGGTGATATGCGAGTGGTTAGCGTTTACGCGCCACCTAGATTTAGTATGGAAGAGTTCCAGAACATGTTGGATAACACGGTAATGGCCGTAACCGGTATCCACAAATTCGTTATCGGGGGGACTTCAACGCTTGGTCAGTAAGTTGGAACAACCAACTTGGCGAGCGTGGAGAAACCCAGAAACGAAGAGGTGAGTTGGTTTTATCAACCTTGCGCAGATTGACGCAATTTTATTGAACGACGGCAGCACCCCAACTTATGTTGACCAGGGCGCACGTCAGTAGTTGATCTTACTTTGCGAGCCGAACCGTAGCAAGATCATTTAAGTGGGAGGTGTTATCTAGCTATATGAACTCTGATCATCGTGCAATACGAATAGATCTTGAGACGCAAAGCGTGCGTAATCTGTCCCGACCCACAACGGGATGGAGCATCAAGTATTTTAGCAAAGATATATTTGAAGTTATGATGCAAGCCGCTTTTGAGACCGAGGTCACAACAAGCGAAGACTTAATGCGTATACTTGTCACGGCGTGTAATGCGACGATGACTAAACGTAAGAGGTACACCCTAACAAGAGTGCATTTTGGTGGACGTTAGAGATTGAGGCACTTCGCAAAGAGTGCAAACACCGCGATCGATTAGCGCAAAGAGCTTTTAATACTGATCTCTATTCTACTTTTAGGGACGAGTTCAAGGTGGCACGGAATGCCCTCAAGCGATTGATCAAGCATACCCGACAGAGGAAGTGGAAAGAGTTCCTGGGAACAGCGAACAACGCATCATTTGGTATAGTATATCATACGTTCAAGAAAGTGGCCGAGGGTTCGATTGGACCCCGAACCATGACATTGGACGAGTTTAGGGAAGTGGTGAGCGAGCTTTTTCCTACTCACCCAAACACGGTGTGGCCTGACTATCGCATCGATCAGCCACGAGAGTTTGAAAGGGTAACTAATGATGAGATTCTTGCGGTTGCCAGGAGACTACCCAACAAGAAGGCGCCGGGACCAGATGGTATCCCGAATGAGGCGCTGAAAGTTGGTATGTTGACTGCAACCGATGCATTTTGCAGGGTTTACCAAGGCTGTTTAGAGAACGCGAAGTTCCCCGATGAGTGGAAAAGGCAGAGGTTGGTGTTAATACCGAAGCCGAACAAACCACCAGGGGAACTGGGTTCAGTTCGCCCCATTTGTCTACTAGACGGGCAGGTAAAGGTTTAGAACGCATCATAGTGCAACGGCTAAATGCACACATCGAGGAGGTCAACGGACTGTCTGACGACCAATTTGGTTTCAGAAGTCGTCGATCTAACAGTTGATGCGATTCAACGGGTAGTGGACATTGTTTCGGTAGCTAGAAGTAGAAACAGATACAGTGGACGGTATTGTGCGGTTGTTACATTAGATGTTACTAATGCTTTTAACAGTGCTTCATGGTTGGCGATTGCAAATGCTTTACAGAGAATTAACACTCCTAAATATCTTTATGATATCATTGGTGATTATTTTAGGAATCGTGTGCTGATGTATGATACCACAGATGGACCGGCAGAGATTGCAGTCACATCGGGTGTACCTCAAGGCTCGGTACTTGGCCCAACGTTATGGAACCTCATGTACGACGGAGTCCTACGAGTTGCAATGGTGGAAGGTGCACGG
>NW_024412098.1:175000-177500 GCF_016920715.1 Anopheles arabiensis | reverse complement strand
GGATTGTAACTTTAGTGTGCACAAACATAAACATTAACGCGTTCGCTCGGGCTGCGCCGTCCGTGTTGAACACAAATGTGGGTGATTATATGCGTGGAGGGACAAAAACATACGAGGAGGAGATAGTTTTCGCACGATGTGCACAGAGCTCATTTCGTCGTCCCGGGCGAATGGAAAACACAAACATCGCGAGTATCGTTCTAGGTTTCTGTCTATAAAAGGGCAGGCCAAAAGGTGACCGGTTGAGATAAGCATTTTAAGCATACAAACACTTTATTGGAACTTTTGATACAAAAACAAGGTACGTACATGTAGGTTGTACCAACATGGACATCTATGAATCGCGTACGCTCGGGCTGCGCCCTCCGTCTTGTACTTTCCCGATCGGTACACAGTTTTGGTGCACTGCTATTCCGACCGGCAACTTGTACCAACATATACATCCATGAACGCGTACGTAGTGTACTTTCCCGATCGGTACACACTGTTGGTGCACGGCATAAGAAAAGAGCTAAAATGGTCAAACTCAATCCATTTCAACAATAGATAGTCGATAGTAGCTGTGCCGATGAAGTAGGGCACGATGCAAGTTAATGTTGTTTAATGAATAACATGTCCGCCATACATTTCAGTACAAAATTGCTCGGTCAGACCTACAAAGTGCTATATCTCGAATACGAGGCGTCGGACTGGGGGTTGTAGAACAATTTTAAGTTCGTCTAATGATTCTACATCCGATTCTGGATAGCGGTTTTTGACCACTTTTCAATATTTTGTGACACCCCGAACCTAGGGCAGCTCCCTAGCTTTTTTCAAAAATGTGCACCGATCGGGCCGGAGAGCTCGTGTGGCTCAAAACATGTTTTTCGCTAAAACACCTCAAAACGTGTCGAGAACGCACCCTAGCTCTTGTTTTTCAAAAGTTATGGCCATTTAAAGTGAGGTGGTTTTTGCTTCAAAATAGCTATTTTACCCGTCCCTATGGCCATGCTTTAAATTTTCACGAAAATGCCAGGTCAGACCTAGGGCGGGCCATATCTTGAATACTAAACGTCGCAGACATTGGTCGTAGAACAATTTTAAGTTCGTCTAATGATTCTACATCCGATTCTGGATAGCGGTTTTTGACCACTTTTCAATATTTTGTGACACCCCGAACCTAGGGCAGCTCCCTAGCTTTTTCAAAAATGTGCACCGAACGGCCGGAGAGCTCGTGTGGCTCAAAACATGTTTTTCGCTAAAACACCTCAAAACGTGTCGAGAACGCACCCTAGCTCTTGTTTTTCAAAAGTTATGGCCATTTAAAGTGAGGTGGTTTTTGCTCAAAATAGCTATTTTACCCGTCCCTATGGCCATGCTTTAAATTTTCACGAAAATGCCAGGTCAGACCTAGGGCGGGCCATATCTTGAATACTAAACGTCGCAGACATTGGTCGTAGAACAATTTTAAGTTCGTCTAATGATTCTACATCCGATTCTGGATAGCGGTTTTTGACCACTTTTCAATATTTTGTGACACCCCGAACCTAGGGCAGCTCCCTAGCTTTTTTCAAAATGTGCACCGAACGGCCGGAGAGCTCGTGTGGCTCAAAACATGTTTTTCGCTAAAACACCTCAAAACGTGTCGAGAACGCACCCTAGCTCTTGTTTTTCAAAAGTTATGGCCATTTAAAGTGAGGTGGTTTTTGCTTCAAAATAGCTATTTTACCCGTCCCTATGGCCATGCTTTAAATTTTCACGAAAATGCCAGGTCAGACCTAGGGCGGGCCATATCTTGAATACTAAACGTCGCAGACATTGGTCGTAGAACAATTTTAAGTTCGTCTAATGATTCTACATCCGATTCTGGATAGCGGTTTTTGACCACTTTTCAATATTTTGTGACACCCCGAACCTAGGGCAGCTCCCTAGCTTTTTCAAAATGTGCACCGAACGGCCGGAGAGCTCGTGTGGCTCAAAACATGTTTTTCGCCAAAACACCTCAAAACGTGTCGAGAACGCACCCTAGCTCTTGTTTTTCAAAAGTTATGGCCATTTAAAGTGAGGTGGTTTTTGCTTCAAAATAGCTATTTTACCCGTCCCTATGGCCATGCTTTAAATTTTCACGAAAATGCCAGGTCAGACCTAGGGCGGGCCATATCTTGAATACTAAACGTCGCAGACATTGGTCGTAGAACAATTTTAAGTTCGTCTAATGATTCTACATCCGATTCTGGATAGCGGTTTTTGACCACTTTTCAATATTTTGTGACACCCCGAACCTAGGGCAGCTCCCTAGCTTTTTTCAAAATGTGCACCGAGCGGGCCGGAGAGCTCGTGTGGTTTCAAAACATGTTTTTCGCTAAAACCCTCAAAACGTGTAAGGAACGCACCCTAGATGATAAAAAGTGCAATCAGAATGTCAATCGACAACTTTGTTGGGGGTACCATTTTTACTCTACGGCCAGAAGCTTAGGCGCGCCAACAGCGCTTTCCTTTCGGGTTCCCATTTTTGCCCTCC